>NC_056742.1:435231385-435256385 GCF_019279795.1 Protopterus annectens | reverse complement strand
TGAAACTTCGATCTTCTGATATAGACCCATATATATATATATATATAGAGAGAGAGAGAGAGAGAGATATGTGTGTGTGTGTGTGTGTGTGTGTGTGTGTGTGTGTGTGTGTGTGCGTGTGTGTGTGCGTGTGCGTGTGCGTGTGTGTGTGTGTGTGTGTGTGTGTGTGTATGTGTGGAGGGGGTCCAACCATATAAATGTACATTTTGACATTTTGTGTTTTTTTTTTTTCCATTGGTTGATTCTATACTCATATTCAAGATAGTTTTGCTTTTGCTATAAGGATGGGTATAGCTTGCAGTGCTTTTGTTTGTTTTAATTTTTGAAGTTATTTGGTTGTCAGTATTTTGACAGTTCAAGATTTGCTTGCTCTGTTTATAAGTGGGAGTAGGATGATATATTGAAAAATAACTATCAAATGGCAAGTGAGTGAGCACAACTGGTTGATCACCAGCATATCAGTACAATAAAATGAAATGAAACAAAATCTAAGCATGTTCTAGCAGGGGGCAAGCCCACCCTCTGCATCCCCAGTACCCCCTGCTAATTATACATACTAACCATGAGATTGCAATGCAATGGGGAAAGGATAAATTCCAATCTCTACTGTATTGCAATGTCATACTTTGATCAACTATACCAGCTATTTTTCCCTTAGATAATTGGAATTTTCTACCATTTGTCAGCAATCCATATAAGTATATGACACTTGATCTAATACTCTAAACATCAGAAAAAAACAACTTGAAACTCAAATAATCCAAGAAAAAAGATTTAGTAATCACATTTGGCTGGGAATTTTACCCCTGTGCACTCCTCACCCCCCAACCATTATATATACCAGTTCTAAGATTACACTGTGTTGGAAAGAGAACAAATTCCTCGCTCCCCAGTAATTCATGTGCTTGCAAAGAAAAAAAGCTGGCAATGCTCAATCAGCTGTACCACTTTTTTCTTTGCAATGACTTTGTATCTTGACCAACTAAATGACACCTAAAAATATGCATGTAAGCATACACATATCGGTTACAGCCAGACTGGTGCATGATGATGTAAATAACATATCTGAATAGTGCAACTGGAACTGATGCTTTAATATGGATTTAATTAGGGTAAATAAAGACTGTACATTGAGCTATTACTTTATGAAGTCAAATGCCTTTTTGTTTTAGGTAGAGGAAATCCCCATATGGGTCAGTTAATCACACCTATTATGTTATTAAATGGAGTATAAAAAGGTCAGTACAGCCTTACAAAAATCAGAGAAATCAGCAGTCATATAAAGGGGACAGCTCCGCATATCATGAGTTCCAGGTCTTATGCTGTCATAGGATCATAGGATCATAGGAGGTTACTAGGCTATTGGCCCTGAGGCACTTATAAGCCTAGCCAAGAGTTTAGCCCACATTTAGACAAGTCAGCAGGGACACAGGTAGAATCCCAGGGGGTTATTTTCTGTTACCCATCTAGTTATCCAGGTTGCACTTGAAAAGGGATGATGAGGTACTCTGCTTGATGTGGAGAGGGAGTCTATTCCACAGATGGGGAGTCTCTGGGACACAAATCTGTCCAGCCAACAAGTCCTATTGATATCGCAGACCAGACTGAGGTTGCACATACGGGTTGCTCAAGTGGAGCTTGATGTGCTGATATGCAGCAGTCCCATTAAGGCGGGGTCTGAGATTGCTTTGTATGACAGACAGAGGTCACCTCTGAGGAGTCTGTATGAAACTAAGTAGAGGGACAGGGCTTTTAGCCTATCTTGTAGGGTAGATGTTTGAGGCCCTGGATTCTTCTGGTGAAGAACCTCTGTGGTCTCTCCAGCTGCTGCATGTGCTTTGTGAGATACATGCCAAAGGGGGCATTGTACTCAATAATTGGCCTTATAAGGGAAGAATACAGGGATGTTTATGACCTCTTTGTCCCTGGGTGAGACACCCTTACTTATGAAGTGGGCCATGTAGAAAGTTTTCTGTACAGCGGAAGCAACATGGTGGTCAAAAGTCAGGTTGCTATCAACCTGGGTGCCCAAATCCCTCACTACTGATTGTGTACTTAGGACATTGTTATTAATGTGACAGTATGTGGGGACTTCACTCTCCCCAAAGGGGATTATGCATTTTTTGGCATTCATCTTGAGGCCATGTTTCTGTACCAGTCATTTGTTTGAGAGAGACCCTCTTGGAGGATGTCCACATCACTTGGGGAATTGATGACTGTGCTCAGCTTGCAGTCATCTGCAAGTTTGATCAGCCATAACCCACTGGTTTTGGCCTGCACCTCAGAGAAGTATATCCACAATAACAGAGTCTCCAAGGCTGATCCCTGGGATACGTGGATCGTTACTGGTCTACTGCTTGAGGTGGCTTCCCCTATTTTGATTAGGTGTGTTCTATCAGTGACCCAGTTTGCTACCCATCTAGTAACATTTGGATCAATGCCTAGTTGAGAGACGTTTATCTACTATGCCTGAGTGGGGAATAGTGTCGAAGGCTTTGGCCAGGTTAAGGTAGGCGGTGTGCACTGTCTTCCTCTCGTCCATGGCTTTGGTGACTGTCTCAAAGAAGTCAACCAGATTTAACAGAAATTGCCTCCCCTTGATAAAGCCAAACTGTGTGGGGTTGAATGGAGGTTGCCAATGTCCCTGTTAATGAGGTCCATGATAATCCATTCCATGGCCTTGTAGTTCAGGCTGGTTAGGCTGATGGGTCTATGATTTCCTGGATCGGTGGATGCTCCACCTTTGTGTAAAGGGATGACAGTGGCTGTCCTCCACTTGGCTGGGATATAGTCAGTTCTCAGGCTTTGGTTGAATAGGGTGCCTAATGGTGCTGCAAGCTCATGTCTGAGTTCATGTAGGATGCAGCCTGGAATGTTATCGGGTCCCATGGAGACTGTATTTTTTGCTTTGAGAGGGCAGTGATGACCTGCTCCCTAGAAATAGGGGGTGGGGGGCAGGTACTGAAGATGCCCTGATTTACTGATGGGGGGACAGAGGGGAGAATTTTTGCTGAATCTTTCAGCAAGTAGATAGGCTACATCTATAGCATTTGTGTATGTGATGTCCTTGGCTAGCAGTTCTGAACAGATCCGGGTGCTTCCTTTGAGATTGCAGACGTATGTGAAAAAGGCCTTATGATTGTCTCTAGTAGATGTGGCCAATTTGGAAATTGGCTTTTGAGGATTTCACTAGTGCTCTTATTTGCTTGTTCAGGCTAAGGAGATATTGCTTCCAATTGGGCACCTGCTCCTTCTTGGCCCTGGACAGTGGAAGGAAGAGTCTCTATAGACTATTAAAAAAAAACCTGGACATATTCCTCTGAAGTTATCCAGACAGGGCATACTCTGCAGGCCAGAATCTGTATGATATAGACTTTTATTCTTTGTGTTTGCCAATTTGGAAAGGAATTACTGCAGTGTTTTGTACATAACTGTTGCAGTGTTTTGATGGGTTCTGGGATTTAAAAAAAAAATGTACACTGCGTATTTCTCCTTTTGTTCAAGATTAATTTGTTGTACTTAGCTGAATCTAACTCATAAACATACATTACTGCAGGATTCAGTGTGCATTTTCTGTGTCAAAAGCCCTGATCTTTAATTTTCACTGCCAACACAAATTCAGGCTACTTGAACAAATTTTCCCACTGGAAAAGAAAATATTTCTTTGCTGTCACTAATTGTCCAGTCCTGTACTGTGGGCTGTGTTGCTATTGACTAGGCCATATATGACTAAATTGTAATAAAGCTATTGTCAAGAAGCTCTAAAAACACAGCCTCTGCTGCTGAGAGCTAAATCACTATTAAATGCAGTTTCACTCCTTAAGGAAATGAGTCTCAAACAAACAAGAAAAGGTCAGAATGAATAAATACTGATGGGATACAAACACATCAAAAACAAAAATCACAGTAGGAAATCATGGAAGAAGGTTGCATTAATGGTAATAAATCAACACACAGGTGCTTTTATGTTTAACAAATTCTTTCTCAAGAGAAATATTTTAAAAAAAATGAGCATGAAGGAAGACATGAGGGCATACCTGGTAACATTTGGGTGGTATGCTTACCAGAAGGGATAAGGAGACTATTCGGACTGGGCTATAATTTTCTCTGTTTATCTTACTGGGAAACATTTAAAACACTTCAGGGGCATGTTAGGGACAGATTATCAGAACTATGGAAAATAAAGTAGGCAATGCTTGCCTGAGCTGTCATCAATGAAGACTGCTCAGTTCCACAGTCTCATACCTTGACGTTTTCTTCTAAGACAGTACAATTTCAGCTATGTGAACATATAGTAAAACTTTGGTTAGATCCTGAGGATCAACCTGCCGTATAAAAATGAGAGAAATATTTCACTGCTATATTTGCAATATCCTACCACTTACTTATATGAAGTAATATTCTCAGAGGACTGGAACTCTCATCTAACCAAGGTACTGGCTGTACTAAACTCAATGAGAGAAGTAATGTCTCCAGGACCATGTTAGACATAACAGGGATAAGACTATGTAGGTTATGTCTTTGTTAGGGGGAACTGTTTGCCCCCAGAAAATAACAACAGAAACTGTGAGAAAACTGGTCTATTTACATCAAGGTGAAAGTTAGCGAATTCTTTGGATTAGCTAGATGCTACCAAAATAATAGCACTCCCCCACCCATTTTGCATCAATTGTTTGCCTTCTCACATATTTGAACAAAGGTAGATACCCCTATGGATAAATTGGATACTGGAGATAGACCTGAATTTTAATCAGTTGAAGGAAATATGTTCCTAGCCTATATTAGCCTCTCCAGATTTCAATACACATTTTATAGTTTTATGTCCCAAAGACGTCAGATGCAGGACATTCATAAATACAAAAGTTTATTCATTAATCCACTAACTAAAATGTTATTCCTCTTGGCTTTATAGTTATAGTTAAAATAAAGCAAACAATATTTTCATAATACTGTTCAGTCCACATAGCCTGTCCAGGATACAAGTTGTTTTTTTAATCTGAAAGGAAAGCCCAAGGCTATGAGCATCTGCCAGGCAGAACATTTAGTTCTAAAGGCAATTATTCCCATGGGTTACAATCTACAAGCTGCACTCCACAGGTTAGCCCCAAGTGGATCCATTCTTACTTCCAGGTGTGACTTCAAATTAGCCTCTATGTGAGTAATTAACTTCCTGAAATCACCATTCCAGGCTACAACCTTTTATACAATAGTAAGTGGCAATTCACACCTTTTGACCTCGCAAGGTTTTTTGAGAATATTCCCACAGTTCATATTATATTTATTTATTTTATTCACATTTGTTAACCAGGATAGTCCGACTGGACAGTAAGTGTCCGTTTTCAGCAGAGTCCTGGGGAGTAAAGCTCCAACATAATTAGAAAAAGAGAATACAATTTATATTAATATGAGATAAAAAGTTGCAGATTACTTTAACATTGTATAAAAAGTTACAAGTTGCTTACTATAAATCAGAGCATAGATATACGTTTGCAAGTGAATATCACAACATAAAAATATTTCAGTTAATAGCAATGAGTATTCTGTTATTGGATAAAAGATGAACATTTTTATACAGAATGAGCATAGCAGTTTGCAGTATTCCACTGATGGATGGATGAACAGATGACTGTACAAATATTTACAATATTTACAGTGAGCATTGAGATGCATTCAGATGAGTATTCTACAGTCTGAAAAGCGACCCTGACAGAGCAAGCACCTGAGTTATTAAAAAGGTTTCCCTGTAGTATTATGTTGCTTTATGGCAGTTTGTTACAGCTGCATAGATGGTTGGAGCAGAGATATGATTTTAGGAGAGTCATAAAGGAGGATGTAGAATTTAGAAGTCTAAGGTCAGAAGGAAGGTTGTTCCAGGTCTTGGCAATTTCATGGGCAAAAGAGATTCCCCTGAGTTGTTTTTGCAATAGATGGTTTCAATTTAGGCTTTGTTGCTAGAGTGTAGTTGTCTATTAGGATTGTGGAAGTTAAGGAGGTTATTCAGGGCAGGTGTTTTTTCAGAGTAGTACAGTATTTGGTGGGCTGAGTTATTTTAGTAGGTTGGGGAATACTAGCCAATGTAGGATTTGTAGGGCATGGCAATGGTGGGAACGTGACTTGGCATTGGCGGCAAATCTGGCAATTTTGTTGTAGCAGGTGGAGAGTTTATTTAAGTCAATTTTATTTAGGTTTGTTAGTGAGGGAGAAGCATCACTAACAAACCTAAATAAAATTGACTTACAAGGAGAAGCATGAAGCTGCGGTGGTGCAGCAGTAGCGTTGTTGCCTCACAGCAAGAGGTTCTCCCGTTCGATTCTCGGCGGGAGCGCCTTCTGTGTGGAGTCTGCATGTCCTCCCCATGGTTGAGTGGCATTCGAAAGACATGCATAGAATGGGCATACCTTCATTGAAGGTTGGGCATCGAGCTGGCACCCGCAAAAAAAGTCTACTGCCAGTCATTAGCGGACCAGAGTTCCGCTGTGGCGACCCCTAATCGGGAAAAGCCGAAAAAAAGTGAGGGAGAAGCATATAGCAGTGTGGACAGAAGATGAGTTCTAGCTATGGCAATATAACATTCTGAGATAAGGTACCTTTTGCATCTATAGAGGGGATCTAGTTTTTGTCGACTTTAGAGATGGTTGTTGATATGTGTTTATTATAGCATACATTCTAACTACATATCTAAAGACACATATAGACCATGTTGTAACTACACCAAACACACAACCAGGAGATTTAGAATTATAAATATTGGCTGTAGGTGAAAGGCAAACAGTATTTTGGTTGCCTAGTAAAGCCTATCTATAATCACTAGCCATAAATTAACAAATAAGTGGAAAGGATACCCATACAGGGTAAAATTATTATGTCGCCATGTATATATATATAGTAACACTCCACTTAGCCCAAAAACACTTGTTTCAGTTCCCTGGAAGGATACCTTCTTCAGTGTTTGTAATACTAAACTTAAAGAATGTACTTAGTAACAAAAGCAGCCCTTATATGATACTGTCATGTTTTCTTCCCTGATATCTCTAATGAGAAAAACAAACTAATTAATTTTTTTTCAGTTCTACAACAAAACATATTTATAACCTTATTCTTTTCAATTAAAAATAAGATTTTATATACTTTATATTAAAAATTAGATATTTCAACTTAAAAAAATCTCTGTTCAGTCTTGGAGTGCAAAATCCCCTAACACCACTATTCACTTCCTTTCCAAATAAGACAAAATTCATTGCCAAACTGGAACAGCTGGTATTGTGCCTCAGTATATATTTATATTTATATTAGACTCTAAGTTATTTGCACCATATGTCACTTTAATATTCCCGGACCTTTGTTGTTAAAAATCTAGACATTTTGCACATGTAAAATGCTGAAAACTGATACACACTGCCAAATATGTGACCACTGACTTTGGCAAATGATCAACTGCCTAACAGCAAAAACTTTGCCAGTACTGGCAGATGTGAAATCTTTGACCTTCACCACATACCCACAAATGGAACAATGTCCACAAAGGCTATAACCTGCTAATTCAGTTCCTGCCAGATTAGTCTGTCTACAGGCTGTACTCTTAAATCTTTTGTAATGGTTAAAAAATAATGTCTTATAGTTTTGTGTTTCGCATAGATAATTCTGCTACTATCTGAAAGTAAGGCTGTCAGTTTATGGCCATATTGCAGGATGGACCATTGTTGTTGAATCAACTGTGACAAAGTTCAGGTATTGGATCCAAAAGTATTCAAAAGGGCAACTTTAAAATCTTAACTAGCTCTTGTATTCTGAGATATTCCGTACCCCTTCTTATCTGCATTACATATAACCAACCTCTCTCTCTCTCTCTCTCTCACACACACACCACCTTGGTCAGTTTATCTTCCCCAATTAACAAAACATTTAAAATTAAAATATAAAGCATTTAATACAGTTTGTTCAAAAATGGCTACAGTTTTGCTTACCGATGGCACAAAATTTGATTTAGGAAATTCGAACAAATTATCTTATTTGATATTATTTCCATTCTTCTCAGAAAAAGGAAAGACTTCCAATTTGATTTTATATAAAATTATTTAATATGCACAGATTGTAATTCTGAAACCAAAAATCACAATATAAAAGGTAGACTTTTATTAAGCAAAGACATGTAATCCTTAAGAGCATAATCTTAATCATGCATCAACTCATTCTCTTTACTATTTCAGTGTACTACTACTTGTCATTCAAAAGATTCATTTGTGATGGTGTTTTCTACCTCCCCTGCTTCACCTTCTAAAGGGTTGCTCCGAGAAATTTTCAACTTATTTGTAGGGGAAAAGGTACCATATTCTTTTTCAGTACTAGTAGCTGTAGAAAAATCTTCAAAGTGTTAATAAACCGGAAAAATTACATTGTCTCAAGATTACTTTAGAATTCCATTTTTGTTACACCAATAATTCTTATTACACTATCCTTTATTTAAATCTTCAGCAAAATATACATATTATTCAATTTCAATTGGAGCCACACAATTTGTCTATTAATTTTGTAATTTTCATAATCCCTACTAAACTTGTTTAGTCTATGACCCGTCCTTTTTTGTCTCTAGTATTGTGTGAAATGGACTTAAGAAAACTGCTGTTTATCCAATACTTGGATAGGTGTGGAACAGTGAGTAACTAGCTTTTCAGAAAAAAAGGAAGGATAATTATATTTTAATTATTTCAATTCTGCTTAAATATTTAAGTGCACTTGTGACCTGAGCGGTGATGCTACTTTGTACATTTCTGCTTTGTTCTATCTGAATGCATTTTTTGTTTGTTTGTTTGTTTGTTTGTTTGTTTGTTTGTTTGTTTGTTTTGGGACCTAAATTATTCTGCACTTCTATTTCCATAAGCGGAATTACTTGTAAAAGCTGTTTGTATTTTAAACGCTGCTGAGCAAAAGTCTTGTAGCATAATTCACAGATGTAGTAGAACTATGTACTACTACCAGATGTAACCATTTATTACTGCATTGTTCCATAAACAGTGACACTGGCAAATTTATTTTTTTCTGAAATATTTTTATTATTTTTTTTAAAGAAAAGATTATAATAAAAGATAAACTTTAAAGCAAGCTAAGCTATTTCCTTGGAATTTAGCATAAACAACAACTTTAATTATTTACAATTAGTTTTACCATGTTATCAAAGTTTTTCATTTTATCTAAATCTGCTTTAGTTAAAATTCCTGAATAGATATGGATGCTATTTGAGATTAATTATAAGCAATGAGAATTTAATAATTTAATTTCAAAAATATATCAAATGCTAGCCAAGGATTACTTGAACTTAGATAAGAATTTTTGATTTTTTTTTACTAAAGAATTTCCTATAATTTTTACTGATCAAATTAAAAATCAACTTCTCTTTTCTATTGAAAATACATATTTGACCCTTTACTGCAGTATATTTACTTGGAAATGTATTTATTATTTATTTTACATTTGTTTACCAGGAGTGTCCACTGGGCCAGAATGAGCCTGTTTTCAGTGGAGGGCTGTGGAGATAATCTCCAAGGAGACATAAGTACAACATACAGTAAAATTGACATTAATACAACAAACAACTAAGTCACAAATTGGAGTAAAATTACTATTAGCTATAGCAAGTTAATATTACTTATCTAAAGTGATAAAGATATTTAGCAATTTTAAATGTCATAATGTTGTATGAAATAAAAGGAAGGGAGAAGTGATTGATGACTATGAGTATTTAAGAGGGCAATGTGTAGTAGAATAGTGTTAAGTGGTGGCAAGGTGATAGATGAGAGATAAGTTAGAGTGTAGAAAAGGATAGAGGAGGATTATTGTGTGGATGGTATGAGAGGTGGATTGTGCAATGAGTGAGAGAGTGACAGTAGTGGAGGATGATAGATGCATGGATAGTGAAATGAGTGATTTAGACCATTTGTAACTCCTGCTAGATTTGTTAAAATGACAAAAGAAACATCTTTAATTGCTGGAGATGTAATAAACAAATTAAAGCAAATTGGTCACATATGTTTTATGAATGCCACATGGTTCAGAATTTTGGGGTAAAAATGCAAGACTTTTTTAAGCATTATGGAATCATACAGTTATTTTAACAATAAATGGTTCTCTTTAATGTTCTAGGTGATGATATAAAAATACTTTTGTTTTTAACTTGGACTATACTTACTGTGGCTAGAAAAATAATTACTAGGAACATGAAAACTTCTTCAGAAATGAAATTTGAAGACTTTCTTATGACTGTAAAGGAAGCTTCAATTAAAGAAATCAAAGTGAAGGAAGGAAGAGTCTATCCAAATAAATTAAAATATAATCCTTGGAGGAAGGTTTTGGCCCTTAATGAACTGTCTTGTATAGCTACTTAGTTTTTTTGAACTGTTGCTAGGATAGTTTGTTTCGATTCCAATTTTGATGGTCGCAGGCTTTTGTATATATTGTAAATAGTTACAATTTTATTTGTTCTTTAAAACTATGTTCAATCTTTTTTCCACACTGGTAAAGTTCTGCATAGTCTGGTGCCTTAAACTGTAGTAGAAGTTCAATAGTGAGGGCATTGTCTCTGCTCCAGTTTATTCTTCAGTGCTTTTATATTCTGCTTATCATTTATCTGTTTGCATTTTGTGTCTACCCCATCCCCCACGAACACATTAAGCTAAATTTTCAGAATGAGCTCTAATATTAACTTTATTTGATGCGATGCTCTCTAGCTAACTTCTATTTCCAGCTCAGATACTCCAATGCAGTGCCTTTATCCAACACTTGGGGAGCTGTGGAGCTGTGATTTTCTAGCTTTTCAAAAAATGAAAGACAAATTATTTTAATTATTTCAATTCTGCTTGAATATTTAAGTGCACGTGTGATCTGTGTGGGGATACTACTGTGTAGTTTTGTGCTCTGTTCCATCTGATTGCATTTTATAGTTTTTTTTTTCCTAGGACCTTAGTTATTTTTCACTTCTATATTTTAAACCCTGCGGGTCCAAAGCCTTGTAGTTTAATTCACATTTGTGCTAGCACTTACTGTTATTGGTAAATTTCTGTATAGTCTGGTGCCTTAAACTGTAGAAGTTCAATAGTGAGAGAATTGTCACTGTTCCAGTTTGTGCTTCAGTTATTTTCTATTCAGTGTCTGCCCCATCCCCCACTAACACATTAAGCTAAAGTTTCTGAAAGAGCTCCAAAATTGCCTTTATTTGATTGCTAGTCTCTGTAGCTAGCCTGCTTGTTCCTTGAAATTTCTCAGCCCTCCCACACATATGATGCTGTTGTTGTTTTGTAAGGCTGTGTGTCAGACCTCCGCCCCTTATGATTTCCAAAGTCTCCCCTCCCCTCTTTCATTGCTATTGACTGTTGTAGAAGCTATTTATATACTCTTCCCACCCATTTTTTACATAGGCCCATGATACTGAGTGCCCACCAAGCAAACCAGTATTGTTCTTGAGTAAACTTCCTTAAGTACATATTGCCTCCTGCTCATTTACTTGCAGCTCAGAAAAGCTTGTAGTCTTAGCTTGCATTCCAGAATTGTTACTTGTATCCAGTGCCTTACCAGGAAGTTACAGACCTCTGACTGCTAAATTGCATTTGAGTTATTTTCAGTCACTGCTTTTGTTTCCTGCCTGTATGTGTGCATTTCTCTGATTTTGTTTTTTTTTTTTTTTGTAAAAAAAAAAAAATGTTCTTCCTGTCACTGTTACTGTCCTGAACCTAGCATTAGCAAAGAATTTTCAATTAGTTGTTTACGTTGTGTGTTAGCATTGCCCTTGTGGGTCTCTTCTACTGCATTTTTACATCAAGAGAACTGGGTTTATTCATCTTGTGGCAGGAGGTGTATGCATGGTCTATATGAGTTGGGAAATACACAAACGGGATTATACTGTAGTCATTTGTTGGTCAGAGGGCTCATAATTTAGTTTTCTGTTTTTTCTGTGCTTTTAAACATTTTACATGTTTGCATGAGTAAGTAATGCCTTGTACAACAGCAAACACCTATAAAGCAAATTTTCTCTGTAGAACATTCCATAAAACTGTAACCTGTAAAGCAGCAATATAGTGCAAGTAACTTGTATGCTGGCAAGCTTAGAGCAGCTAGTTGGGCCTTCAGTGGCAATACCTACAGTTTTAATAGAATTCAGTACTGTGTAGACATTAATCATCATCATTATAATCAGCCTCCTTTTCCCATTTTTTTTCTACATGGGTTTGGGGTATCGTGTTAACTGTTACCAATTCTCTCAATTCAGTGCCACACTCCTGCCTTCTTCAACACTCATGCCTGACTGTTGCAGATCTTCTTTCACACAATCGATCCACCTCTTTGCTGGACATCCTCACTTCCTCTTACCTTTCTCTTGTTTGTCCCATACCTTCCTCACCTGATTGTCTTCTGCTTTTCTGTTCTCTTTTATCTTTTCTGCAATTGGAGCTACTTTGGCTTTTGCTCTTATGTCCTCATTTCTTCATCTGTCCCACAGTGTGCATCCTACCACCCTTCTCAGGCACTTCATTTCCATCACCTCTAGCTTCTTCAACTGTTCTGCCTTTACTGCCCTATTTTCTGTACCATACAGTATTTCTGGTCACACCACTGTCTTGTACATCTTACTTTTCAGCTTCTTTGGAATTCTTCTGTCACAGGCTACACCCAAGACTCCATGCCAGTTGGCTGCAACCACTCTGATTCTAGCCTTGACCTCTTCATTCAGACTTCCCTTCTTCTCAACCAACCCACCCAGATACCTGAAGCTGTTTACCTGCTCCACTATCTTCCATTCTATCTCTATTCTCAGCTTCTTCTCATTTCCCCAATTTGCTGCCATTACCAGTGTCTTATCTGTGCTTAGTTTTATCTCATGTGGCTTCCGTTTAGCATTCCATTCTCCTATCCTTTGCTGAAATTCTAGCTCAGAGACAGCCTGTAATGCCACATCATCTGTATACAGCAACTTTGTTGATCTGTCCAGTCTGACCTGTTTGCTAATATAGTCCATCACCTGTATGAACAGCAGTGGCCTCAGAGCTGAACCCTGATGTACATCCACTCCCACTGGGAACCGCTCCATAAGGCCGAACACTGTTCGTACTTGAATCATTGGGTCCTTGTACATAGCTTGCACTAATTCTTCTAATGTTTCTGGGACTTCAAACCACAGCAGTACTGCTGAGATCAGCTTTCTTGGGACCTTGTCATATGCTTTTTCCAAGTCTAGGAATGCCCAGTTGGACTCTGTCCTCATCTCTAGCTTCTTCTCAAGTATCTATCTCACTGCAAATATCAGGTCTATTGTGCTACATCTTGATCTGAATCCAAACTGCTCATTTCCCATCTTACTTTCTACTACTACTCTGTATTCGTTTATCAATCACCCTCTGCCCACAGTTGTGGATGTCCCCTTTGTTCTTGTATACTGGCACGGATATGCTTATTCTCCAGTCATCTGGGAAATGCCTTTCTCTCCACATTGCTATTAGTACCCACAGGAGCCATTCCTCCCCTATCTCACCAGGCATCTTTATTATATCTGCTGGGACCTCATCTGAGCCTGCTTGTTTCCCTGACTTCATTTTCCTTAGGGCTGCTCTTTACTTCTTCTAGGGTAGGCTTTTCTTCTTCTCTCATTGTAGGCTGTTTCTGGCTCAGTACAGCTTCTGTGAGATTTTCTTCATTCAGGAGCTGCTAGAAATAATCCTTCCATCTGCCTTTGATGTCCTGTGGACTGGCGAGCAGGTTGTTGCTGGCATCCCTTATAAAGGGTGTCTAACTATCTTCTTTATCTTTCTGTCTTTGCCTTGCAACCCAATATAGTTTCTTCCGATTCCCTGTTCTTTGCTATTGCAACTTCTTTCTTAGTGTCTTTGTTAGCCAACCATTACTCTTTCCTAGCTAAGTGAATCTTTTCTATTTCCCACTTCTTCCTGCACTTCTTCTTTCTTTTGATGACTTCCTGGACTTAGCAAGGGTCCCTGGCATACATCAGAGTAGGCTGGGTCCTCAACCCACTTATCATCGGTAGCTACCCATGCCTATTTTGGTGACATTAGTCAACATAACCGAATCACCTAGAGACATATTTTTACACCATCGAGGGGCTAGCCCTGCCATGGCATGCAGTCTGTGATCCATGTTCTCCTATCTTGAGGATACTGTGCACCACAGTAGATGCCCATAGCAGGTGGTCTGTACAACTCTTCCCCCTATAGGGCACCAAGTATAGTCTGTGCTGCTGCCTACAGGTCCATTCATTGGTGAGTTTGAGATGTAAACAGTCAGCATGTTTTGTGGACGTGGGTAAAACCCCATAGAGACACAGGGAGAACATGCAAACTCCAAACAGCCATTGGTCAGAGATCAGAATTGAACCTTGTACCATGTGCATGGGAGATGAGGACCTTAACTATTATGCCAACTGGACTCTAACCCCAATACACCACCCCTTATAGCTTAAAAATCAAAGGACTTGGCATTATGGACATGCAATTTTCTAACTTCTCTGTAGCCAGCATGGTAGATATGGCCATCCTGAAACAATGAAACAGTCCTCTTATGTTTAATAACAGACACTTAATCCTTAAAGAATCAGACACAGTATGTGACAGGTGTAATTATACAATGACACTGGATGCAAACTCACACATACAAGTCCACATCAGGTTGTCAAAACTGCACACACAACAACGATGTAGACTAACATATGCTGAGGCACTTAAAAGCAATCTTCCTAAACAACAAAGATCACCTAGACCACCCGCTGTCAAAAACGCACCTCAGTAAGTTCAAAGGCAGCCACAGAAACAACATCTAACATCACACATATTGCCATTCTCAGTGGAGCTCCAAACTGTAAGCCCTAAGGCAAGAAAACACACTTCCCAGGACTCTCATCATAGGGAACCCCATTGTAAACTTTACAGATGCCCAAATTCACACATGCATTCACGTCATTACAGAGATGTACCTCCCTGGATGATATGAAGACAGTCATTGTGGAGATTTTAGACTGTCTCTCAGGCTGGTATGAGCCTGGCATTGAACAACATATTACCATCACTGAAGATGATGGCACGATATGAGCAAAAATTAGAAAAAATGATTGATTTCAACAACTGACTGCCTTTCTGGTGTCATTCTAAGAGGAACCAATATTTGTCATATTGTGAGGATATGGTCAACATACCTCATTGCTTTGCCAAGGATGGTCTGCACCTTTTTCCTGTAGGCTTTCATCCACTTCCATAGTACTTTTTTTAGGCAATGCCAAACTGACAAACTGATCAATACAGCAAAATCAGCTCAACAGAACATCAAGATGTTACTGGTCAATGCTAGGAGAATAAATAAAAAAGAACACTCCCTCCAAGCCTTACTCACACATAAGGATATAGATATATGTGCAGTTACTGGTACATTGTTTAAAGAGGCAGATAGTATCCTGGCAGTGCAAGGTTTCAGTGCTATCCATACTTTTAGACCAGTACCTGCCCAGACAGGCTAATGCACAGGTGTCTCAGTATACATCAACAACAACCATGCTGCTAGAGTGGTCAAACAGGATGACATCTTGGAATTCATCCATGTGCAGATTAATTAAACCTCTATAGATTGGGAATCCTACAGTACCTCAGATCCACAAGCACAGAGATTCCTGATGAATACACCCAACAGACGCAATGACATTTTAGAGCTCATGTTCGCAAATATTGGAGAATACTTCACCCCCCCCCCCCCATGTCTTGTCCTCCCTGGTAAAGCCCAAGCATAATGTTGCCACCTTTGAAATCAAAATCAACTCTGTAATCCCCCCCAAAAAACAGTAACAACTAGAAACTATTCCCAGACAACTTACCTGTTATTAAGTGATAGTTTGTGAAAATTCAATGTCCCTCCAAACCCCAAGAACATACCAACCTATCCTGAATTTCTCTGAGAAACTGTACAACCATGTCAATGGCTGCATAGAGGCTGCTGTACATAATAGAAGTAATCCCAGAACTAACTCTGAAAACAGCCCTGGAGGCATCCCAAATGAAATAGGATATACTCTTCTTGCATACACACTTCTCATATATGGTTTTGCATAAGCACCACTTCTCATCTATTATTTTGACTCTCAGTATGTGTTTGTTGTTAAAGCTTGATAGCACAATATTGTAGAGCCTTGGCTTCAAACCCTGTTTTTAAATGCACTGTAGATCATATTTAGCATGGAGTGCTAATGCATGGTGAACACCAATGAGTAGACATGAAGGCTCTCCTTACTCCTCTAATTATACTGTATCTTATGTTTAATCATGTAATGCTCACTCTTACAGAAGTATAACTTAACTGTAATTAACCAGTGATCCAGCTGCTGTGTTATAATACCATCACGGTTTCAGTAAGCAAACAAGAGACTCTGGTAAACTTATTTCTTGTCTATTTCTTGACTTATGCAAGGCCTTTGACACCGTTTCTCACCCTTTACTTCTACAACAGTTTACTAAGCCTGTTCTTTTGCCCCTTTCTCTCAAATGGCTCTTTAGCTACTAATCAAACAAACAGGCAGTCAAATGGCAAGATTCCCTCTCCACAGTACTACTACTGAATTCCCCCAAGGCTCTATATTAGCCCCTCTCCTATTTAACATCTGCATAAATAAACTTCATATCTCCTTTAAGAGCTCACTCATACAATATGCAGACAACTCAACCATTATCTGCTCTTCCAATATTTTCTCTCACCTCCAACAAATTAGTCAAGATGCCTTTACCTTTATTGAGACTTGGCTTAAAAACAACAAACGTACTTAATCCTCAAAAAACTAAGCTTCTACTTTTCACCACTAAAATCTCTTATAAATAAAGCTTAATTCACAATACTCTCACAAAATAAAACAACCAAAGTAGTTACTCATACTAAACTACTCGGAGTAATGATAGATGAACACCTTAAATATGATCTACGTGTCCAAAGAAGCATTAAAAAAACGCATCAGAATTTGGAATTCTCAGTCGGCAAAAACTTTTCCTAAACAGTTCCACTAAACATACCCTTGCTATCACCTATCTGTTACCCTCACTTTTATCTGGTACCCCAATACTTACTAACAAACAAGCTACTCTAAAATCAAAGCATGAAATAGGTTACAACAAAATTGCTAGCAATGCAAAATATTTAACTCATCATTTCATACCTCTGCACTCTTTCAGTTTGCTGGAACTCACACAATAACCTACCTTCTTTCAACTTCCAATGGCTCATAATCTACAGACCTATGGCCTGCCCTGCCCTCAGCCTCCACATTTCACAACTATTTACCCAAACACATGGATGTGTTCTTTGATGCACCATCCTGATTGTATTAGATTATATTCCTCGTATAATACTGCACCACTTGTTAGAGTGTTTTAAATTTGTAGGTTTGAACATTTTTCCACTAAACAATGAAGCAAGACATATGATACAATAATGACAATACTATCTATTATAGAACATTTCAGCTCAAAAAGGCCAGTCAGACATCTGTTATTACAATCCACCAATATCAGTTAATATACACAATCTCTGCAGAAGTAAAAGTCATCCTTATAATTCCACATTAAAGAGATCTGTAACTAACAAAGAGATTGCTACTGGCAAACAACTTTACATTTCAGTGTTTTATGTACAAATTCATTGCCTGCCTTTGGAAATAAATTATTTAATTACCAAAAAAAAAAGATTGGTAAGCTGGAAATATTGCATTAGGAAATGACACAGAAAAAACACATGATAGAAAAACATTAATAAAAACATTAATAAAAACATACTAAATGTGTTCAATATGATATACCAAATAAAAAGTTTGTAGACATATTGAACACATTTAGTATGTTTTTATTAATGTTTTTTCTATCATGTGTTTTTTCTGTGTGATGTAACATTTGCAGATAGTATTTAAGTGGTCACATGTATTTTAAAATGTCTGATGAAGTCTTTTTGACGAAAGCACTTACAGTCAGTGTGTTTTGGAATAAATTCTGGTTCTCAGCTGTGCTTAGTGTGTCCTTAAAGAAGACATGCCCTGGGATTCATGAAGCTTGCACCAGGTGCAGGTGTAGTGTCGGTGTTCTAACACCAATTATTGCCGCCGAGCGATTCAGGTATGAGCTGTTTCCACATGCACTACCTGCGTACGCTATACCCACACAACACCCGAGCCTTGTATGCTAATTACCCCATGTGCAGCAGTGTAGCATGCAAATGAAGGTATGTAGCGATTCAGGAAGTGGTGCAGGAGTAGTGTAAGCATGCAGAAATGTAAACTGTAGAAAATGGTTTACATTTTTGCAAACATAAAATCGGAGCCATGACAGCCGACCAAACACATGTATTATATTGTTAATATATGCCAATGGCTAAATATATAGCCATTGGCATAAAAAAAAAAAAAATGTACAAAATATAAAATTAACATTTAATATATATAGTCGCACTATTGCGACATGGAAGCGCAGGGCAGTGGTGCACAAAGAGGATCGCAAGGAATATATAAAAATATAGAATAAAACCGCAATGAAACACATATCAGGATTTCCCCATAATAGTCAATGGCAGGCATGCTACACCATACTTATGGCGCAAGGGTTGCTAAGGGGCAGTGACAGTGTTATGAGCTGTAGCTAGGAATTAGTAGGCAATGCCATGCAAATGAGAGGAGGAATAGTGAATCATAGATTCCCCGCTGGTGTAAGAATACACCTCACATCATAGCGTTATAACACCGAGGTGTGCCCTTGAGCTAAAGATGACATCAAGAGAGGGGTGTGTCACCATTGCTGTAAGCATATTGGAGCATTGCTAAGCCAGTCTGCCCCTAGCTAGTCAAAGCTGCAGGATAGGGGTGTGTCAAATTGGCCATAGCTATGCTTAGCTGAGAGTACACAAGGTAACCGAGTATGAATGTGAACGGAGATGAAAATGCACATATACCCAGTAAATGGGTATGCGCCACGCACACTGCAGCTGAAACAGGAAGGATATAGGAAAGAAATAAGGAAATGCTGCAGCAGTGAAATTGGAGTACAAATGACTAATTAACACCTAGGAGCACACAGTGGGCCATTGACAACAGCTAACAAGGCTGCAAGCAGCTACCTGCAGAACAGAGAAGGGGAGGGGCTGTACTGCAAAGAAAACAGTAACGTGCCAACGCAGAACAGAGACAATTTGCAGTATATCAGCTGCAAGGCACATTTTGCCATGACTGGGTAGGGAAAGTACAAAACAAGAAAGACGGCAGGTGGATGCATGCCTGATAATGGGAGGGGATCCAGGTCTAAAATTGAATTTAAGGGCAACAGATTAATCAAGGCAGGCAAGTAGATCTCCACAGTAAAGGCCACACACTTGCAGTACTCATTGCAAAACCCATAATTAAGACACGTTGCAGCTGGGATAGCTCATACATACTCACTGACATCAGCAGCATCCATAGCACAATACTATAAAGTGTGAAAGCACCTCACACACATTTGTGTGTTCCCATACACTCAGCACCAGTGGTGTATGCAGACAGGGAACTTTTATTATGTACATGTTAGGGGCTGCCAGAGCTTTGATCCACCAGCATGCATTGGAGACTGAAGGTGATGTGGAGGATGATGCACACGTCCACCTCAGGCACCAGAGGAGGAGAGTGTTCAGACCCAGGGTAACCTACCAAGGGCTACATGATCTGGAGACAGTAGAGTGTTACAGGCTGGACAGGGACATCCTACAGGAACTTGTGGAGCTGTGCTGAGCATGCCTCAGAGCCAGAACAACCAGAGGGTAACCAATCCCAGTGGATACGAAGGTATGTGTAAGCCTGAGAATACTAGCTACAGGTACCTTTCAAAGACCAACTGGGGATATCATGGGAATCTCACAGGCATCAGCATCCAGGGTACTACACCAGTTCCTAGATGCCATTTTTCCACATGCCAATGAGCACATAAACTTCCCCCAAATGCAGGAGGAGTTGGCCAGCAATATGCGTCTCTTCCACTGTGTGGCAGAATACCCGGGGGTACTGGGTGCAATAGACTGCACGCATATACACATCAAGTCACCACATGGTGAGCAGGGTATGCACTACATAAACTGCAAGGGATACCCCTCCATCAACTGCCAGGTTGTGTGCAATGCCCAGGGCATTATCATGGATGTATGTGCTGGCAGCCCTGGAAGCTATCAAGACTCCCACATCTGGCATGCTTCACAGCTGTATCAATTATTTGCCAGGGGGGATATCCCAAATGGCCACCTAGTGGGGGACGCTGGCTATGCACTGGAACCGTGGATGATGACTCCCATCAGAAATGCACACACACCCATGCAGGAAAGCCATAATGAGGCACACGCACAAACCAGAATCATCATAGAGCGTGTGTTTGGGATGCTGAAATCACGGTTCCGTTGCTTGGACATATCTGGTGGAGCCTTTCAGTACTCTCCAGGCACATGTGCCCACATCTTCATAGTGTGTGGATGCTACACAATATGGTCCTGTGGAAACAGCTGCAGCAGGGACAGAATGGTGAAGGCTCTCATAGCCCACCACTATTGCCAAGGGCCCCACAGGCACAGAGGTACTCAGACCATGAACACCCTGAGCCAACCCCAGTAGGCAGAGGGAGAAGTGCCCAGTATACCCATGCCTTGGCAAAGAGGGAACGTATAGCACACACAGTGACAGTGTAGGCACCTAGGGAATGACACTTTTCTCCAACTGCACACACAGTAATAATGGATGGCACACACACAAGACTACCTGTAAATTGTCATGTATAGGCAGTCTACTGTGTGCATCCAACATAGGCAGCCCTCAACTATTGCACACACAACTGCCATTGGCACAAGGTAAGTCAACACCTGAACAGTAAATTAAGCTATCAGCATATGCAGATACTGTATGTATAGATTCATAGGTAGGTACTTAGCCAACTGCCAGAGGCCATTCATAAGCCCAGCCAAAATGTGTCAGCTTTTGTCACCCCATTGATTCATCAAATGTCCCTATGTGTAGCAGAGCTAATGGCGAGATCCATGGGATGCATCTATTGTTTCCCATCCACTCTTCAAGGTTTCTCTTGCAGAGTGTTAGTGAGGGTCTCTGTATAATGTAGTTTGGGATGTTGTTCCAAAGTATGGGGAGTGTCTGTGACAGGAAGCTGTCCCTCCAGCATCTTCCAGTTATTGTTGTGGCAAGGTTCAGCTCATTACAGTGTGTGGCTCACTGTGACATGGATTCCCATAGGTGGAGCATATCCATCAAGCCTGAGTTTGACATGGTTGTGTTGGCCAGTGGAGATCATCTTTGGGTAAATGAGATGCCACTGAGTAAAGCAGGAGTTTGTTCAGTCTGGCTGCATAGGCCATATGTTGGAGGCCAGTATTCCCCTTGGCGAGGTACATTCTTGGACCTTCCAGCTGTTGGAAGTGTCTTCTGAGGTACATCCCACATGGGTTATTATACCCTATAATGGGACTGATGAGTGATGAGTAAAGGGGCACTATAACCCCAGTATGTCTAGATGGGACTCCTTTAGTAATCAGATGGCCTACATAGAAGGATGTCCTAACTACTGTAGAGATGTGATTGTCAAAGGGGAGATCACTATCTACCTTAGTCCCCAGATACCCCATTACCTTGTCCGTGTTAAAGTGGCTTCCAATTATGTGTTAATATGTGGGTGCCAATTCCACAATGGAATGACCATGCAGTTAGTGGCACTTGGCTGGAGGCTGTGACATAGGCACCCTGTGACGTTCTCTGTGAGGTCCCTTGAGGGATGTCTGTGTCAGCTGGACTATCAATCATGGCTCCTAGTTTGCAGTCATTGCCAAACATGGTCTGCCATAGTCCACCTGTATTTGCCTGTACCTCTGAGACATATATGCCAAACAGTAGGGCTCCCAGGACTGAGTCCTGTGGGACACCAGTCGTGACTGGTCAAGAGTTGGACCTGGAGATCGCTAGTCGTACCATGTAGGTTATGTGTGTAAGCCCATTGGCAACCCAACCTGTAATGTATGGGTGCATGTACAGACTGATGTGTTTATCAATAATAGATGAGTGGGGCATGGTGTCAGAAGCCTTGGCGAGGTCCAGGTAATATGTGTGAACCACCTCCCCCATCATCTAATGTCTTGGTGACTGTATGTAAGATGTCAAACAGGTTCAGTAGGCATGAACTGCACTCAGCCAAGCTGACGTGGGTTGGGTCACATGTTCGGAGGTTACCAATGTCTTTGTTAATGAGGATATGACCCATATCATTGAAAACTAGGCTAGTCAGGCTTATAGGGTGGTAGTTACCCTGGTCAGTTGTGATTCCACCTTGAAGGAGTGGAATAACCATTGCTACACACCATTGTATGGGCATGTAGCCTGTAGAGAGGCTGAGGTAGGAAAGCTTAATTAGGTGGAGGGCAGGTTGTCTTGTACAGTTTGCAAGATGCAGTCTGGGACAACATATGCCTCCATTGACGCTGTGTTCTGCTGTTAGAGAGGGCCATTTCCACCTGTGTGTCTCTGATGTGTGGGATACTGTATCTCTCGGGTAGTGTTGTGGGCTCTTTAGGGGGTGTGAAGTATGCACTGAATGTATCTGCAAGGATGTTGGCGTTATCAGTAGGGTCAGCATATTTTGTGTTGTATTTCGCTGTCACAGTGCAAATCCGTGTGTCACCACGTAGATCCTTGACATAGCCAAAGAAGGCTTTGTGGTTATCTTTCGAATCCTTGCGTATTCTCCTGCTGATGTTAGCCTTGGATGATGTCATGAGGGGCCTATGTATCATACTAATAGTGGTCACAGATGTCTGCCCTTCATGGGATTTGCTGTTTGTCTAGAACACTGTCCTACTTCTGTAGTATAGCTTGTTTATTGCCGAGGTCCACCAGACCGGTGTCCTTGTCTAGGAGGAGTGAGTCTTGGTTTACCAGTGATGACATGATCCATACATCCAGGTTAGTGGTTATAGACTGCATTTGTAAATCTGTCTGTATCTTGAGCAGTGTTTCCCCTTAGTGTGGGGGCTGTGAAACCCCCCACCCTTGTCACTAGCAGTGTAAATGTAGCTGTAGGAAAGGTATACACTGTGGTATCCGTGGGTGGGGGAGATGCTTGGGTTTGGAAACAGTGAATAGTTCATGGTCAGATCTAACCAGTGACTGGTTAACCTCCGCTGTGGTGCACCTGATGCCCATGTTGGTGATGACCACTTCTAGTAGTTTCCACTCCACATTAGGGAGGTTACCACCTGATATAGGGCATATGAGGTGATAAATTCCAGGACGCACTGGGCCTGGAAGTGAGTACCAGAGTACGTTTCCCAGTTAATGGTATGGTAGTTGACATCGACCAATGCCAGGGTGTGTGTTAGGACTGTCATTTTCTCCACTGTCTCAAGGTAGGTGGAGTGGTGTTCCTGGGTCATGGAGGGTGATCTGTAGCAGACAACAGTTTACATTGCCGTTGTGGCTGATGTTAGCTGTACATGGATGATCTCAGAGGTATCATGCTGCCCCACTAACCTGGAGGTTTAGGTATCCCTGATGAATATGGATACAGCCCCTCCATGTGTGTCCATCCATGTTCTGTGGCTGAAATGTGTGGTATGGGTTGTAGTCTGGTAGTGCTGGTGTGCTCTCAGGAGCCTTACGACAGATCTCTGTTACTGCACAGATGTTGATGTTGTCCATCCTGAGGAGTTCTGTGAGTGCAAGTGTGTTGTGATCACAACTCCTGCTGTTGAGTAGCATAACCCTCATTGAATCTGCTATTGTGCTGTTTATGGAGCTGGTATTCACCTTTGAGACTCTCCTAAATAAGGCACCATGGGGACGCCAATAGCCTTGGCGAGTATTCCAAAGCCTAAGGCTGACACGTAGGTCGGTATGGTATTGTTGCATGCATGTTCCCCATCTATGCTTGTTTTTAATCTCTCCTGTAGGTAACCTACTGGTAAGCAATCGAAAGCCTTAAACTTATGCAAGTCCGCTAGTTTCCAAGATAGGCTTTTGGAGTGACTAATTATCAGTGTTCTGTATGCTCTTGCTGTACTTAACTGTTTCCTGACTACATGGTGATTTCTCACTGTATATTGTGATCTGAAGGTCTGTTTATTCACATATTATGGCTGTGATGGCCTGCACTTTAGAGGTTCACAGATAGCCTACTACCTATCTGCCCAAGGGCAATTAGAAACTTAGCTACTGTGTGTTGGCTTTCCCTCCACCATTGATGAAGTAACTGAGCCTCTGTCAAGCATAGCCAATGAATCAATTCCAGGCAGAGTTGCTGGAAGCTGTTTAAGACTGGGGTTGTGGAGGGAGATAGGGGCACTTAGTGATCTAAAGAGGGCATGTTAATGTGACAATTCAACACCATTCAATTCCCCCAACAGGTCTCACAGATATCAAACTGGACAGGCACCCCCACCCCCTGGCTGCATGCTTCTGGGACACATGATCCCATGGGGTGTATATTCTGTTACCCATTCACACAATAATGTTTCCCTTGAAGTGTGTCAGTGAGGAGCTATGCCTAATGTAGTTAGGAATGTAATGTATTGTCTCACAGTACATTTGTTATATGTTGTTATTTCAAGAGTACGTGAAGCTCAGCGAGTCTGGGTGCTCCCGCCCTTTGCTTAGCCTAGCTTACACATAGAAATCATCTAAATAGGAAATAGGCAGAAGCAACGTTAATGTCAACAGTGTAATGGTTACAGCATCTGCATAGTATCTGTGCATTCAAGGTTCCAATCCCGATAAAGGCAGGGATGTTTATCATGTTCAAAAGTATACCTTAACCACAGCTTGCATATATAGGTAGTAATCGTCTGTATAATAAACATTCGAAACACCCATATAAACCGATGTGTGCTGGAGAGTACAATCAACAGAAAATGTAATGTTATGTCATCACATAGTGAGATGTTAATTCGCTGACATATTTATATCCTGAGTAGTTAGAGGATG
>NC_056742.1:435198885-435226385 GCF_019279795.1 Protopterus annectens | reverse complement strand
ATGTGAGCATCACTGTCTAAAACATCTTCATAAGCAATATGTAAACTAAATGCAGTACTTGGTACTTGTAGTACTGAATGCTCATACAGGCATGTCCACTAGTCAGCTACTGGTGTTTAGTAATGTCAGCTTTGTGCATGTGGCCATCCTGGGGGAATGTAATCTCTATGCCATGTACACTGCCAAACCCACCTAACACCACGCCCCACACATTGTTGGGGATGCAGCTACAGGTAAGCTGGAAGGCAGCCCAGTCTACAGCCATGACTGGACTGGACAGTCATGAGGTGTAGGTTAACACATGCAGCTCATCAACACAACCAGCACATAACCTTACCAGAACACAGTAAGGACACCCACACACACTACCAGAAATCACACACATTCACAAATGCTTCTAAGTATCTGGCCAAACAAGTGACCCCCAAGTAGGAAGAGAAAGACACCGAAATACACAAACTGTATGGCATAGCTTGCATACTTGTGCCACACCTTAGAATACAGGACTGGAAACATGTCCAACAGTACTCATTTGTGAATGTAAACTCTAGCACTATGTTACACACCAACATATACGAGGGTATACATACTGTCAGCTGCCTGTCTGCCATGATTATCCACATAACCATACACTCAGACCACCTTTTGAGCTATACACATGGCTCTGGCATATTCCATGTTGTTGTGCAGGACCTGTGATGCAGTAGCCTGGATTGCATGGAAGCACATGTAGGAACTGTCAGGTCTTGTAGCCCATGCAGGTATGTCCCAAGGCCTGGGTAGCATTCTACCATTGGCCAGAATGATACTGCAGTACAGGGACAAAAGGATTGTATTTCACAATTGTCTAGTGTAGTGGTGCATGTCAAAGGGTATCCAGTATCTGTCATCCTGGGATAACATGGTTGACAGACTATGATGCTTTGCCAGACAGGGCCTGCACCTGTTACCCCTGGGAATCTGGATACTGCCTAGGACTCATGCTTCCCCTATAGTGCCTTCATCATGTACAGTTCAAGTGAAGGTCCACTGCTGTTACAGGGACAGCCAAGCAATAAACTGCAGGTCTCACTACACAATGATACATGTCAGAAACACTATATGGACACACATATGTCAATCCCTAACATGGAGAACATATCTGTGCAGTGGCTGAGACATGTTTCAATGCTCCAGAGAGCACACCTGCATGACCATGTTATAACACATACCTCACCTCTTGCCCATTATCCTTTTTTGGAACACACAGGTCGCAGGTGTGTCCATATTCCTGAAGGATATGTACACCCCCACGCTAATTGCACTTGCATAGCTTCAGATGCATTATGCTGAGCAACTACCTTTGTGCCAAAGTGGAATTCAAATTGCACCTTGAGACAGATCACCCACCAGGCCGTGGATTTCCCAACTGTCATAATGTGCTGTATTGGGGAAGATTAGGTCTGAGACAGAACCGTAATAATGGCTGCTCTCAACTATTCCATTATGAACTGGGAAGACTCCTCATGTACCGACACCTGCGCTCAGTGCATGGTGGATTCCATCGACCCCACTGACCTGGATCACAGTAGTCACACAAACAGGGCTAACAGTATGCTACACATAGTTAGTCTCCAGTGCCAATGTTATGTTTCTTAAGAGCAGAGTGGTGACTGTCATGGCACCCATGCAGATGGACAATGCATGTGCAAATGCTGAATCCTACACAAATGAACCTTAAGCAATCACATATGTGCAGTGATTGTGCCATTGAAACAGAACCAGGATTCAACCCAACAGAAACAAGAAGGCAAACTGGTGGTACCATGCTTTAAACTGTACCACAGAAGGTAGTAACTGTTGCAAAAGGAACACACATGAGTGTAGGTGATCCCTGGTCAGCCTCAGTAAGATGCAGATGCACCATATAAAACCACACAAAACTACTGTGAAATTAATCAGCCACATATTATGAGGCCAAGCACAGAGCATTCTATAGCTTTGTGATTAATCGTAATGGCAATGAAAAGACCTGCCATGCTGCACAGCACTATGGCATAGGAAGTACTGCACCTACAGAAATAGCACCCATTCATCCAGATAGGGTCTTGGAGAACCTAAACCCACTCCCACCCCCCCAACAGGTACACTTAGTAATATATCCATGTACACTACAGGGCCCCTGTACTAACGACTATGCAGGTACAAGCTGCACTCTCTAAAGCCATACAGCTTTCATGGGACCTGTCAACATCCTAGGGTGTATCCTACACAAATGTAAGAACATCCAGCTATCCACATACACATCATGTTTAATCATAGCTCCATGTCAGGCTGTGTACACACCCCACAAGGGGGGGAGACACCATTGATAATGGGAAATAGTGCACAACTACCCTGCTGAGTCTGGTCTGCACGGCCATGAACCGTGATCAACATATTTGATGTACTCAGTACAGATGTAGATGACAGTAGGGTTGATTCACACTGCATATCATGACCTTTCCAGGTCATAGGACACCATCACACATACTGTGTTCCAGCTACACTCAGTAAACTAGGTGTATATTCCTATGTCACAGGAGTGGTTGGCAACTGGACTGTTGGCAAAACCAATACTACAGAAGGTGTCTGACTAATACACGCACATCAAACCAGTGCCAGCCACAGTAATTCAGTTGTCATTCCTGGTACTCCCCCTCTTTGTTATCTATACCACACAGACTAACACAGAAGGCATCAGCATATTGATGTTTGCAAATTGACTATGAACTAGGAGTAATAGTCGACTCAATGTGTGCTGCTCAACATACAGAAGGTCTCTCTCTCCATACATTCTCCATGTCAGTATTTTTTCCTTATATTTTTTCTCTCTGTCTCTCTTTCCTGTCTCTCACTCTTTCTGTCTCTCTCTCTCTGTATCTCTGTCTCGGTCTCTCTCTGCCTCTCTGTCTCTCTGTCTCTCTCTGTGTGTCTCTCTCCATGTGTCACTCCTGGTCGTGTGTCCTGTGTGTAGGTCCTTCTCCACCTGACAAGTCTCATGTTCTTGTCCATGCCTGTTGGTTGTGTGTGTCTGTCTGTGTCCATCCAGATGTCCGTGGTGTCTCTCCATGTCATTGTTCCTGTCTGTGTCTCCGTTCTGTGTCTGTGTGTGTGTGTGCTGTGTCTGTGTGTCAGTGTGTGATTCTGGTCTGGTCGGTTCCTCTTGGATTCTAGTTCCACAAGTTCTGTGTGTGGTCTTCCTGTCTTTCTGTCTGTCGTGTGTCTGTGTGTGTGCCTCTGTCTCCGTGTTCCTGGGATCAGGTGTGTGTCTGGTCGTGTCTCCTGTCTCTCTCTCTCTCTCTCTCTCTCTCTCTCTCTCTCTGTCTGTGTCTCTGGGGTCTATGTCTCTCCATCCATGCTGGGTCTGTGTGTCTCTATGTCTCCTGTGTATATATCTATATACATATACACACACATACATATATATATATATATATATATATATATATATATATATATATACACACATACATATATATATATATATATATATATATATATATATATACACATACACACACACACACACACACACACACATATATATATATATATATATATACATATATATATATATATATATATATATATATATATATATATATATATATATATATATACATACACACATATAGTGTAATATATATATATATATATATATATTTATATATATATATATATATATATACACACACACATACATACTTGTCTGTAGACAGCATTCAAAGTGGTCATATCTGAGTATAACATGGACCATAGCAATCACACATTCCACCCTCCAAACATTATGAACATAACATATGAAGAGTATATGCCAATACACTATTACAAATATGTTCTATGGACACAGTCACCAACACAACTGCAATGACTGCAAATATCCATGACAGAAATACACAGAAGCTTTCATTTTGCAAAACTTTATTACATTCCGATGTATTGCCAAAAGGATTCAAGGACTAACAGTACCTGCATGCTATACAGGAAGCATTTAATAGTGCCTTAATGAATCAGCCTGCAATTACTATAGTATTAGTCCACTATGGGATAGGTGTTCACATAGGGAAAGAACACCCACACACATATGGACAATGTATAAAAGGGGTTCCTACACACGTGCATGTGCTATGTACACCCACCAACATCTACCCCACAACCAAATTAATTACATCAATACATACTGTCATACCATAACCAATTATTCAACTACTGTACAACATCTGCTGAAACCTTAACATACCTGGACACAGACAAACTAACATGGCCCTATGTGAAATAGTTGCCGTTATACAATTGAACAGCTGCTGATGTAACAGGGTTTGTATGAACTAATCCCGTTTCAGAGAGGTGAAAGGTTCGTACACCAGGAAGTGTTACCGAGTACTGATTATCCGCACAGTATGATACACAGTAACACCAAACTAAATATGTCTGGTAAGCACACTGTAAACCCCCTAACATTATATGCATAGCTATGCAGCCTTGAGCTGGTCAAACAACCTGGCCTGACTGAAACATATGCAGAAGTATTGGGTACAGACAAACCCTGCACAAGTAGCAATGTTCAGAAACATAACAGCAGTACTCATATTTAGACCAAATCCTCTAGGCATTACACACAATGTATTACTATTCATCTCCATTGCAGCTGTTGCAATAGATTCCAAACAACACTTCCACACTGTCTTCTTCACAAGTAAGGCAAAGGGACAACTCCCAAGTGGAGTACTCAGTTATACTCCACTGTAGCCATAGTATTGGCTAAGGCAGTAGCAGCGCAGCTGATGTGTATGTAATTAGTTACTTAGGAGCACCAATTGGTCATCGGGATAGCACATTACTGATCTGTAACTATAAAGGTTGCCTTGTCACACATTCATACCATCTGTATCTACCTGTAGGACAGTACAAAACACTGAAAGACGAACCAAAAACAAGTAATATACTAGTCAATAACACCACCGATTACTAAGAAGGTATGTATAACATGTAGTATGTCTGTGTATGTAGTACCTGTACTGTAAGAATTACAGTGTAATCAGTGCATATAGTGGAAATAGTTATCTTGTAGCGATGTATTGTTAAGCAGTAGTAATGCTTGTAGTATTCTATGTGTGTACTGCTGTAGGTCACATGGCAAACTCATACACACCAAGGGATGATATGGGCTTGGACCATACCAATTCACTTCCAGCCACTGTCAGTGTCAGGATTGGTCCAACAGGTATGTGCTATAACAGGGGATAGTATATGTCAATATATTGTAACAGACTACATATGTATGGGTGTATAAGTAAGATGTACATGTTAAACGTGGGCTTACCGTGCAAATATGGTATGCATTGTGGGATATTGTGCCAATGACTGTGTAATGTGCAGTTTTCTAGGCAGATCTGTATTCTATTCTACATAGCAGTTCTGTTATGTTATGTAAACAGTAGTTATGTCTATTGGCAATTACAATACTCAATAACAGGATACATATCATTTGTATTCATCTGACAGGTTAGCAGCATGATAGCAAAGATAATTGGAAGAGCCAGGTAACTATCCATGCACATAACACATGTAATATCCACCTCACTAGTATCATTTGCAAGCAATAACAGCTGTTTATGTGTACATGTTGTGCAAATGTGTAGTGACCCTTGTTTAGGGCTGGACCTTTCTAGTATCATTTGCAAGCAATAACAGCTGTGCATGTGTACATGTTATGCAAATGTATAGTGACCCTTGTTACAGGGCTGGGCCAAATGGCTATGTGCACACCTACATAGAGTGGATATTGAGAGTAGAGACACACTGATTGAACTATCAGGTTTGTGTAGCCCAACCTCTCATTGCCAACCTAACAGCCGCTTGCATGTACTGTATGTAAGGTAGTGCACAGCACTGGTAATGAAACAGGTTGCATGTCATCTTTAGCGCCAGTATAACATCAGCAGTAGGAGTGTAAGATGTAGGAGACAGCTGCCCATGTGTAATAGCTGCTTCATAGGTGATGGCTCACTCTTATATCCAGATCATGTTGATAGTGGCATCAGAGTCTATTAATACATGGGTCTGTTTGGAGTGGGTGTCTGTGCCCAACAGAGCTCATGGTCCTGGTGGATATGTGAGTATATACCCAGAGAAGGAAACAGACCTGTAGATACTTGCATCAACTGTAATCAACTAACAGGATGTGATGTGCTCCTCAGAGGAGAATTGCTGCTAAAGGTAGCTACAATGTTTCTGTAATAGCCAGTGTTGTCATGTCCATAACACAAATATTTACATGTGAGCATCACTGTCTAAAACATCTTCATAAGCAATATGTAAACTAAATGCAGTACTTGGTACTTGTAGTACTGAATGCTCATACAGGCATGTCCACTAGTCAGCTACTGGTGTTTAGTAATGTCAGCTTTGTGCATGTGGCCATCCTGGGGGAATGTAATCTCTATGCCATGTACACTGCCAAACCCACCTAACACCACGCCCCACACATTGTTTGGGATGCAGCTACAGGGGTAAGCTGGAAGGCAGCCCAGTCTACAGCCATGACTGGACTGGACAGTCATGAGGTGTAGGTTAACACATGCAGCTCATCAACACAACCAGCACATAACCTTACCAGAACACAGTAAGGACACCCACACACACTACCAGAAATCACACACATTCACAAATGCTTCTAAGTATCTGGCCAAACAAGTGACCCCCAAGTAGGAAGAGAAAGACACCGAAATACACAAACTGTATGGCATAGCTTGCATACTTGTGCCACACCTTAGAATACAGGACTGGAAACATGTCCAACAGTACTCATTTGTGAATGTAAACTCTAGCACTATGTTACACACCAACATATACGAGGTATACATACTGTCAGCTGCCTGTCTGCCATGATTATCCACATAACCATACACTCAGACCACCTTTTGAGCTATACACATGGCTCTGGCATATTCCATGTTGTTGTGCAGGACCTGTGATGCAGTAGCCTGGATTGCATGGAAGCACATGTAGGAACTGTCAGGTCTTGTAGCCCATGCAGGTATGTCCCAAGGCCTGGGTAGCATTCTACCATTGGCCAGAATGATACTGCAGTACAGGGACAAAAGGATTGTATTTCACAATTGTCTAGTGTAGTGGTGCATGTCAAAGGGTATCCAGTATCTGTCATCCTGGGATAACATGGTTGACAGACTATGATGCTTTGCCAGACAGGGCCTGCACCTGTTACCCCTGGGAATCTGGATACTGCCTAGGACTCATGCTTCCCCTATAGTGCCTTCATCATGTACAGTTCAAGTGAAGGTCCACTGCTGTTACAGGGACAGCCAAGCAATAAACTGCAGGTCTCACTACACAATGATACATGTCAGAAACACTATATGGACACACATATGTCAATCCCTAACATGGAGAACATATCTGTGCAGTGGCTGAGACATGTTTCAATGCTCCAGAGAGCACACCTGCATGACCATGTTATAACACATACCTCACCTCTTGCCCATTATCCTTTTTTGGAACACACAGGCCGCAGGTGTGTCCATATTCCTGAAGGATATGTACACCCCCACGCTAATTGCACTTGCATAGCTTCAGATGCATTATGCTGAGCAACTACCTTTGTGCCAAAGTGGAATTCAAATTGCACCTTGAGACAGATCACCCACCAGGCCGTGGATTTCCCAACTGTCATAATGTGCTGTATTGGGGAAGATTAGGTCTGAGACAGAACCGTAATAATGGCTGCTCTCAACTATTCCATTATGAACTGGGAAGACTCCTCATGTACCGACACCTGCGCTCAGTGCATGGTGGATTCCATCGACCCCACTGACCTGGATCACAGTAGTCACACAAACAGGGCTAACAGTATGCTACACATAGTTAGTCTCCAGTGCCAATGTTATGTTTCTTAAGAGCAGAGTGGTGACTGTCATGGCACCCATGCAGATGGACAATGCATGTGCAAATGCTGAATCCTACACAAATGAACCTTAAGCAATCACATATGTGCAGTGATTGTGCCATTGAAACAGAACCAGGATTCAACCCAACAGAAACAAGAAGGCAAACTGGTGGTACCATGCTTTAAACTGTACCACAGAAGGTAGTAACTGTTGCAAAAGGAACACACATGAGTGTAGGTGATCCCTGGTCAGCCTCAGTAAGATGCAGATGCACCATATAAAACCACACAAAACTACTGTGAAATTAATCAGCCACATATTATGAGGCCAAGCACAGAGCATTCTATAGCTTTGTGATTAATCGTAATGGCAATGAAAAGACCTGCCATGCTGCACAGCACTATGGCATAGGAAGTACTGCACCTACAGAAATAGCACCCATTCATCCAGATAGGGTCTTGGAGAACCTAAACCCACTCCCACCCCCCCAACAGGTACACTTAGTAATATATCCATGTACACTACAGGGCCCCTGTACTAACGACTATGCAGGTACAAGCTGCACTCTCTAAAGCCATACAGCTTTCATGGGACCTGTCAACATCCTAGGGTGTATCCTACACAAATGTAAGAACATCCAGCTATCCACATACACATCATGTTTAATCATAGCTCCATGTCAGGCTGTGTACACACCCACAAGGGGAGACACCATTGATAATGGGAAATAGTGCACAACTACCCTGCTGAGTCTGGTCTGCGGCCATGAACCGTGATCAACGTATTTGATGTACTCAGTACAGATGTAGATGACAGTAGGGTTGATTCACACTGCATATCATGACCTTTCCAGGTCATAGGACACCATCACACATACTGTGTTCCAGCTACACTCAGTAAACTAGGTGTATATTCCTATGTCACAGGAGTGGTTGGCAACTGGACTGTTGGCAAAACCAATACTACAGAAGGTGTCTGACTAATACACGCACATCAAACCAGTGCCAGCCACAGTAATTCAGTTGTCATTCCTGGTACTCCCCCTCTTTGTTATCTATACCACACAGACTAACACAGAAGGCATCAGCATATTGATGTTTGCAAATTGACTATGAACTAGGAGTAATAGTCGACTCAATGTGTGCTGCGTTCAACATACAGAAGTGCCTTAGTGTGTCAGATGTGTGGTGTGTGATGTATGGCCACAATCTGACAGCTAAGTATTGCATTGTCATCCCCTATGTTACAAACCCTGTGCCCATGAACTACCACCTAGGCAACGGTCAACATAATGGCAACTGTGTGTATGGGATGCAGTTGGAGAGTACTTTCCTTTGATAGCTACTTCACCACACCAGACAGATAGTCATATGTGGCACCCCTAATCATGACAGGGTGCCATTCAGGAATATAGAGATAATTGCTCAGCCATACTCAACACCCATGTGACCCATAATAGATCACATATTTCCTTTAAGGGTTATTGCCCATGTGTAGATGGCCTACACTGCCCTTCCCAGTCCCTAGCTGCACTATGTATCATGCAGCCTTCCCTGAATAAAGCCATGTCCAACCCAAAGGTGTTGGACATGCTACACTTAGCACATCCTGATCCCAAACAAACACATACTTTATGGACATGCACCTTTCTAGTACAAGGATCACAACATGCCTGACAGATCTCTGCCCCATACACTTAACATACTCTCGCCATACTATGCATCCCTGTCCAGTGAAGCTGCACATCGCCCCTCTCTGTGACATGGCGTGATGACCGCATGCCAAATATATCAGTAACACTGTGGATCACTTCTGTGGCACTACTTGAACTGGCCACTGAAACTTACCTGTCTGTTGCCTACAGCTAGGTAACCTGTCTGTCTAGGCTCATAAATGGACCAGGGCATATAGTCTACTAGATCACTATGACCATATATGCTATAGTTGATATCCAACCCTGCAAATACCAACAGGCTAGCTATTGTCCCATGTGTTACACATGTGCAACACGGGCAATACATGGCAGGATGCTACACAGTTGTACAGTGCCATGTATATGTATATGGCAAAACACATAACATACTTGCAAGTCTGCAGGGTCACAGGTTATGTCCCTAACAGCTATATATGACTATATATGTGACATATACACAGCATTAAGGTCGATTGCATTAATGTGAACACATCCAGGCATGTGCTGATAGGTAAAGACACCAGTACAGGCAAACAGACATGCCCACATCAAGACAACATCCACATGGTGTATGAGCAATGTCATCACATGACACACACATATATGGCAATAACATCACATCACCAGTAAGTGTCAAATGTGTGTGACTTATACATGTCAGTGGTGTTAGTCTCATGTAGATTTGCAAAGACATATTTGTAATCTTAATAAATGTGAATTACATGTATGTTCAGCTGTACTGCTGTACTTCTCTGTGAGTTACTGTGACCTGTCTCCATCATTATGTCTTCCAGGTATGCCACATAGCAGGCTGCCGGTGCACAGCCACTTGGAGGATGAGGTCCTCATTCCATACCTCCTCGACAGCCACACAACACTCTTCAGCCATGTGCCACAGGATGCACAGCAGCAGGATGCCCTGTGGGAGGAACTCTGCAGGAGGGTAAATGATGTTGGTGGTCACAATCACACCTATCAGCAGGTGCACCGACACTGCACTGACCTCATAAGACGGGCGAAACACCATGCTAATGCAACCGCCAGGGAACAAGGTGCATCAGGTGGGGGGCCACTCACCCAGCCCCCACTCACACATACGAAGGAGCTACTGGCCAACCTGGGGACACCTGCAGACCTTCATCCACAAGCTTTAGCTGGTATTGTGGAGGTGGGTGTCTTTCAACCACTGAGCCTGGAGTTGCCTGGTAAGTCACTTTTGCACATATAACACAACTATATTTCACATAGTTACATGTGTTACTGTACAATATGTAATGTAACATCATTTGCAAAGCATGTATGCACACATGCCACATACTATAGTCTGCTACTCTACATATGCACAGATGTGCATACTCCATAGTATAGTGTATTGTACTGGCTTACATGCTAACATGGACATTGCACCCTGTAGCTATCACACAGGTGTGGATAATTATTGTACTGCTATGACACTCCTGTTTAGGTGCTTCTGGCATTTTGCAGTGACAGCAGCCTATGTCAGGTGAGACTGTTATTATTTACCAGGCTTGATAATGCATGGAACATATTAATTGCATGCTATCTGCCATAACACACGTACACATAATGTATGGTGGTCCTGTTAATGGACACTGGTCAGACCTGCAATGCATCACAGTGTTTACCCATGTGAAACAATTAAAGACTATATGAAACACCAACACTAAACCTTTCAAACTGTCATTGCCAGATGTGTGGACAACAGTGAATACAATGGTGGAGGTGTGTTCCACTGTAGGGACAGGTACTACATATCAGCATTACACATGTTGGGAATATGAGCAGTACTGTACAGAGAACATATGTGTGCACACACCCTAAATGTGTTGGAGCTGGAGTATGACCGGTCCACAGGATACACCCTTGCGGATTATACTCTTGCTATGAATGTCACACAATGACATGTGGTATCTGACATGTCCATGACATGTAGTGGGCTGACTGCAACACTGCTCAACTATCCTGCAAAACATGTCTCACATCCCCTTTATCTGTATAACCCTGTCCTCAGTGAAGCATATGACATCTATGGGTGTATGTCATATGGGATAACACTGACATGTGAAATAAGATGGCCATCACAACCATTGGACAGAACATGTGTACACATGGCTATGGAGGATGGTCAGAGACATGAAGCAACACACACAGTAGAATTGATGTATATATGTGTACACCCTGTTGTACATTTGCTCGACACAATACAACTATGGCCTTTATGTAATGGTGATATTGCAGATGTGAAACACTAAACATCATACAGGCCTGTGCACAGCTTGTGTAGGCATAACATGAAACCACCACATAACATGTCTTGAACATCTTGAGTGTGTCACAACATGGAAGCATTCACCTATACAGTATCCAAATACATACATGCATTGCACAACATACACATACAACCACATCAAGCCACAGATACAGTGCATTCACCTTGCTGGTGTCAGACATCACTGTCATGCCTGCTCTTCATGTGTGTGAGGTACATAGATGGCATGTGGGACATAGAGTACTGCTAAGTTAGCCATGTGTGGGCATAGTTGACAGGCATCAGTAATATGGTTGCAGATGTGCAGAGGTGTCATCTGTATACCCTTCTGTGACCTGTGTCACACATTCCACATTAGGGTTTAGTGTGTATACACCTCAGTGATGTGGGTCACATTCCACATTAGATATGTATTGTATGTGAACATAGTCATGGCTATGAACTGTGTCAGTAACTCACACTGTATAGCAATTGTGAAGCCACATGATGCCCTGCAATGGCTATGCACATCAGCTCAATGTGCAGTATGTCCATGCATATTTGTAGGGTGGACAGACAACATTTCATCAGCTGAAGGCCCATGTTAGTATAACACGTCCCTGCATTGGGACACCATTACCGTACTGTAGATTGGAAAGGACACCGCTATGTTACACATATATACATGTCATTCAACACGTCAGCAGAAGACATGTGATACTACATGTGATTGGCAAGGTCATACGCCACACAGCAGGCCGGTGTACTGTAAACCTGTGCTGGTCTGTGGCACCATTGCAAAGTAGGGACAACCATGTCAAACATATGTGTACAGCCACATGCACAATATCTATATTCAGCTCAGGGGTAGGCAGAATAATGTTGAACAGACGTACACTGCTTTGGGGGAGATATGCAAGCTAGGGCTCAGGCAAACATAGTATGCAGTCGACATACCCTACTGCTCATGTCCTCACACACAGAGGCGGTGGCCAAAATAAAGCATCAGTGGCAGATGTACAAAGGTCAGCGATAGTCTGTTAACATCTGGTGTATGTTGCATACACTATGGCAGTGCGGTGCAATGGTGCAAAGTGCATGTATTGTGTTGCAGGTATGGGGCATAGGCTACTAACACAAATGGTGCAATACAGGTATGTATGCTAACCAACACTATAATTGTGTAAGGTGCATACCATCTGCTATAACACATGCATGTTGTTGTGTGCAACTCAGGGATGCATGATAACTACCACTATAATTCTATAAGCTGAAACTATAATTGTCTAAGCTGATTGCCATCTGCCATATCACCTGCATGTAGCATGTTTGTCTGTGTGTGTGTGTGTCCTTGTGTGTGTGTGTCTGTGTGTGTGTGTGTGTGTGTGTGTGTGTGTGTGTGTGTGTGTGTGTGTGTGTGTGTGTGTGTGTGTGTGTGTGTGTGTGTGTGTGTGTGTGTGTGTGTGTGTGTGTCTGGAAAAACTTGTAATGTACAGTTCTTGACTTCCCCTCACAGGTGTTGATGTAAGTGCGTTGCCCTCTTGCGGTCCACCTGATGTTAGTGTCCTCACAGACTCTAGCAATGATGATGATAGTATGATTGAGGCACAGGCAGGGTTGTCAAGGGCTGAATCTGTGCCATTGGTTGCCATTCCACCTGTCTCCCCCTAATCATTGCACACAATTCCCCTGCCTGCACATACCCCATCACCACTGGCCATAGAGGAAGGACAGTTGGTGGGTGGTAGCATGGAACAGGGAAGTGTGGAGACTATGGAAGGTGTGCCTGCACATCATGATCCCAGTCAACAGACTGGTGATGTCTCACCCAGGCATGTGCCCAGCGCTGCTTGTAGGAGGACCACTGGCCAACATGCCCCTGCAAGACAAAGCACATCAGCTGTAATCACTAGATGCATGTTTCAGGCTGTAATGGAGGCACAGGCACGTGCTGAATGGCACAACAGAGAAGGCCTGAGGCTTCAAAGGGCTGCTGTCCATTCATTAACTGACAGCACCCAGACACTTGCAAATGCTCACCATCATCTTGCAGATGTTTTGGATAGATGATTGAGTGACTTGGTGGGAGTCCTTGACTGTGGCATGTCAATCCTCGAGCGTGGAATGTCTGTGCTGGAACATCTGGTGGGAGTGAGGCATCAGGCATGTTGACGTAGGTCAGCTACATCACCTGTTGAAGGTCTACGTGAACATGCTACTGTACATGCCCACTCTCATAGTGGCGGTAGCAGCAGCAGTGCAGCTGGTGCTGTGCAGTCCACACCAGGACACAGGAGGCCATGTGCACATGGTCCTGGATGTTCCCAACATAGACACGATTCCAGTGAACATGTCATCAGACAGTACCCAATCTGGACCTCTGCCTGGTAGTGCCCATGCAATGCCTGGCAGCCGCAGGTCACATGGCCATAGCCAGACACTGTGAACTGTGAAACCTGCCTTGTACAGTCTGCACCTGTCAATAATACCCCTGTGTAGGCCAGCCACATGCCAGACCTGTGTGCATGCATACACACACACGGGAAACAAATGTAGGGCACCTCAACACAAACACACATAACATCCACACACACCCAATGATATCACAAACCCTAACACAAACACATGATGTCATCCAATGGCGCAGCCTAGGCCTCTGGCAAACATTATCACCCTGTGCATATGATGATGCCTGTGCCGCATCCCTGTCATCCACACCATCGGTGCAGGGACATGTTCATATGGTCTGATGCACAGGGTGAACATACTAGGTAGACAATTGTAGATTAATATTGTTGAGTAGTGTTGACAGGCAGCAGACATACCATGTATTACAGTTTTAGAATGCATTTTGTATGTTTGATAGTATGTATCATATGTAACAATACTAACAGCATGTTGATCTTGATGTTCTGCTTTCCTCTTTCAGGTGTAGTTGCATGTGCCAGGGGATGCTGGTGTTTGCAGTTAGTGTCCCATATGTACATGTTGACTACCCACAGGTCAGTATGACAATGCCTGCATGAACTTTGTAGCTTCCACATCACAGCTATATTCTCCCATGTTTCAATTATGTTTACTGTTCTAATGATCCAGGAGCATGATAGCTGTGTAGTAAGCTACTGTGTTCAGAGCCATCACATCCATAGTGGGTGACATCACAGGTATAGTTACCTGGAGTGCGAAGGAGGTAAAACAGTGGTATGATGGACGGCAAGGGTAAAGGTCAGTGGAAATAGTGCCTTCTCATTGGGAAACAGTAATACCCACTGCCATGGCAGCATGCAAACACAGACACAACCACACACTCAGGGATTCTCAGACACAGTAACACACACTCTGACGTACACACACAGTTGCCAGTATTCATATGAGAACCCCTGCCTATGTACATATCATTATTATAGTACTACGTAATTACAAGACGCGTCACACAGATTACACATGTGCAGGTAGTTGGAATGGCCTAAGATCGAGGACATCAACAGAGATACTACAGTGAAGTGAGTGTATGTGGGGAGGGGGTCCATCAGTAGGCTATGCAACAACAGGTCACACCCCAGGGTGTACATGTTAACAGGTGGTTAGAATGCCCATCTACAATTGATGATATCAACAGGGATGCTAGATTTCATTGAGTGGATAGGGGGAGGGGGCATTAACATTTCACTATGGTAAAATATAGCCTCACTCCAGGGACTGGACAGCCATCCACACGGACAGCCACACACACACACACACACACACACACACACACACACACACACACACACACACACACACACACACAGAGTGGCATTCACAAAGCTATACATTAATGTCACACACATACAGACACTTTACATGTGTGAGGTTCAACCAACTGCCTATGCCTTTCTTTCTACACTTCACTCTGTACTGGTATCAACAACAGTGTTCAGGAGAGTGATAACATGTGGGATGTATTCCCAACCATACGGGACACATATGGACACATACACCCACATGTACCAGTACTGTGAATCAAACACCTGCCTATCTCATGATAGGCATTACAGAAGTACAGTACTATCACATTCTGGACAAAGCTTACTGACTCTTTCCTTTGCAACTGTGCTGATATATGCACAATATATGCACAGGGGAGGTATTACTGTTACAGGTGTCATGAGGTTTGCCTTCAGTGTCACCCTTACAGCATTCTACATTGTCTGTCTTCCACTTCAATTAACAAAACATGACCTTAGCAGTTACACAGGTTATTGTAGGACTGGTTATAACACACCAGTGAGCTGTCCTCAGTAATCATTCATCTGCAAAGAAGCCCCACCACTTAGTAGTCTTTTCCAAACATCTGTCCATACCTCATGTGAGACTTACTGTACTTAGAGCATATCACCATATACAGTTGGCAATGTTGAGGCTGTATTGCAACAGCATGATGTACTAAGACAACAGTCACCTTCAGACATCAGACACTGCACACACATGGAATCTACACAAACATCAATATATGTACACATATGCAGTCTACATCAGTAAGTGCACTAGCAGGTCAAGAGGATACATTCCACACCTTCCCCGCACCATGTGTGAAAGATAGCCGAGCATTACACCATAATGGATGTTGTATTCATGTACTGGTATGACACCACAACCTTCACTGAGTAGCCAAGTGTATGTATATGACAACAGCGCATATCAGCGAGGCACACACAGCATTATTCCATGTCATGCTCCTACAAACTGTTACTTGACAGTGCCATGGTGAAGCTAGGGCACTGTAATGGTCAACAGTGAGCACATCATATTTACCACACACACCTCATGTTTACTGGAAGGGTGCCAGCAATGTGCTCTGTTAAAGCTAGGCAGTACACTCATTCAAGCATGTGCAAGGTCTGTGGCTTGTAAACGTCTCACTCCAGCATGAATTGGGTATTGTGGTACTAAGGCTAATGTCCAGATAGCACACTGCATGCATGGCTTGCAATTGTTGACATGGGGTATATGTAGGAACTATGGCCACACATGGCTGTACATGTCATAAACATATCAACTATGACAACTCATGAACTGTCAATGAATGCCTTGTGTAGATCCTATGATCCTGCTATTTGGGTACGTTTGTAGGCATAGCATTAGGTGGACATCTCTAAAGACATACATGCCACATGGGGTGTTGTATGATATGATAGGTGTCATGGGTGACCAGTAGAGAGGGAATATTACCTCTGTTAACATAGATATCAAACCTTATGTACTGTTAGCATGCTATCTGCCATGTGCATTTATGTAATGACTGTAGCCACCTGTATGTAGGAAGGATAACGAAAGCTATGGTAATGTCATTTATGTTGTATGAGTGTGGGATGTACATATCCAGGGCAGGTACAGTTAGGTCATATCCAACCATGAGGGTGTTGTTTACTGGTGCACAGCAACAGTCGACCGTGTTAATGCTAACAACATCTGAGGGACCCTGGTATGTGTACAACTGAGCTAGTTACAAACAGTGCTATTATTGCATTGCATAACACATTATGCAGCTGTGTCTGTACATGGGTACTTTGCACAGTTGATGTAGGCCTAGGTATAGTCCACCAATCGAGGGTTATCTGGTGGGCTACCATACTATGTCATACCACATATGGATGTGTGTTGGTAGTCTGGAGACAAGGTGGTAGATGTATATGAGGATACAACCTAAAATGCAGCATTTGCCACTGTCACTTGTACCTGACTCATCTGTGATGCGTTATGTCTGAGTAGTGGTCTTTACATGTGAGTAGTCTTTATGAATATGCGTACACCACCACCAAGAATGGTCCATACCACTGTTATGGCACACATGTCTGGATCTGAGTTATATGGTGGTAGTGCAATTGTGCCCTACAGAGCCTTCAGTCAGGTGTTCCTCACTGCACAGAGTTCATTATTTCCCATTGTAGGTTCTACATTGAGTAAATGGATTACTAAAGACACACATCTAGCACTGGTTAGCATAAGCATCCAATGCAGTTGTCTTGTAGGTGTCAGGGTGTTACTTCTGGGTGTAGGACATTTGTCTTGGAATGCAGCTATATGGGTAAATGTGACCTAGGTATTATCCACACACATGTGAAACATGGATGCATGTGCTCTATCTTGAAGGCTTACCATTCAGTCATGACAGCCCAGAATGACAGACACTAGACAACCTCATAATAACAGCAGGACACTGGCTCATTGTTTTGGTCTAGCAGTTGCCACTCATACCATGATATCACTGCAAGTGGCATTAATGTGCTTGGTAGCAAATGCTTCATGTAAGGTGGCGGACAGCAGCAGAAATTGTGTATATGACCAATGTGAGATATACTTAGGGTAGCAGTCCTGCTAATAATGACAACTACTAACACAGCTGAAAGAGGTCATCTTGACACCTGCACCTCAGTACCATTACACAATGTGGCTCACACATTATGCTTTCACATGCCTCTGTTCCACGTATAATGCCACTGTCCACAACCTGCTATCAATGTATGCCTTTCAGGGCAGCAAGGTGTGTGACACATGCTATAAGTAGCATCCACCTGTGTGACCCAGGTAACCTATTGTCTGTCACATCCACGCATGCATGAATGTGTATACTTAACATATATGTCAGTACTTCATGTACATGTATGCATGTATATCACAGAGCACAGACACAGATATATCATTTACGGACCACATACAGGTATCAGGTAGTGAACCAGTATGATGTGCATATATACTGACAGGTAAGATGTACCTAGCTGTAAACCTTTGTGTTTACAATAGGAGTCCATTACAACATGTTCTGTACATGTAAGTGCATGAGCATGCACACTGTGGCCTTCTGTGGTTAGAATCAGAGTGCATCCCAAACAGCCCTGTGCTACTAAGTGTATGAGCGTACCCACTGCCACCTTGTGTAATTTGAGTCAGAGCATCCAACAAGCCCTTTGTTACTAAGTGTATGAGCATGCCCAGTAAAACCTTGTGTAGTTGTAGTCATAGTGCATCCCAAACGGCCCTGTGCTACTAAGTGTATGAACATGCACACTGTAACCCTGTATAGTGATAGTAGTTGTCCATTCCACAGATGGCCATACTCCAGTTCAGGTTCCTGTTGTGCTACAACTATACCTCTCAGGCCTACCTGCAGATGATGTGTCTTGTTTGTGTATACAGGTTGTGATGGACACCTACTTTAAATATACAGGTTTACAGCTATGTACTTCATGACTGTCAGTATCCCTGTTGTTGTCCTCAATCTTAGAAGGGCAGTCTGACTGCCTTGGAATGTGTAATCTCTGTGGCATGTCTCATAACTGTGTAGTACTGTAATATTGATCTGTAGATAGGCTGGAGTTCTGATCCCACCACTGGCAGCTGTGTGTGTGTGTGTGACAGCAAGTGCCTGAGTGTGTGTGTCAGCAAATGGCTGAGTGTAGTTTTGTGTGTATTTTGGTCTCCATCCTGTCATGACATTGGGTTTTGCTACATTCCAAAGAGATACCTCCATTTGCACTGGCCTTTATCCTTGTCAACTGCTAAACCTCTCTCCCCCCCCCCTCCCCGCTGCAAGTAATCGGTCCTGTGATGTCACTCAGCTCAGAAGTGGAATCAGAGTAAGTGTAATTGTATGTGTTCTGTCGCGCATACCCCAACTGCATATCACTGTACTAGTTATCTTTACATAGGCAAGATGTGTATGCACAATACTGGCAAGTGTGTGCGTGTTTGTGTGTGTGACTACCCTGTAGCCAGGCATACACATGTGTAATGTCTTTTGGCACAGCATGGTATCCATCTGTGATAACCGTGTCGGCAAAGTATTACATAGTTAGGAATGGTAAAGAATACACAGTCAAGCATGACTACAGTTGGGTATGTTATTTTCCTGTGCCACTGTCGAGGGGTGTAGATCCATATTCATCATTCCCCCACCCTAACTCCACAATCCCCAGGGTAGATTACATCAGCCATCATTTCCCACCCCAAACTCCACATACACAACAACCATCCCTTCTCTGGTCAACTGCTTCAGATTTAAATGTTATAATACAAGTGATGCCTCTGTTTTGTGTACACGTCAGTTCCTTTGGAACCCTTCTGTGTCACAAAGGGTGTTTAGACGTGTGTGTGTGTGTGTGCATGTGTGTGTGTGTACGTGTGTGTATATCTATATATATATATATATATATATATATATATATATATATATATATATATAGATATATATATATATATAGCTATGACTGTGTATATGTGTATATATATATATATATATATATGTGTGTGTGTGTGTGTGTGTGTGTGTGTGTGTGTGTGTGTGTGTGTGTGTGTGTGTGTGTACACATCAGTAGGTGTATATATATATATATATATATATATATATATATATATATATATATATATATAGCTATGACAGTTGTACAGATGTAGACTTGTCTTTGTTGTTTCACAGAGTACAGTACATTCAAGGGTACTGTACATGTGTACACAAAGTAACTGCTCCATTTGTTTTCTGTACTGTGGAATACCTGTAGTAAGATATGCATTATAGACTCCATGCAACATGTAAGCAACCCAGATGGCTTAGTGGTATGTCCAGTGACCTCACTGTGCATGGTCCATGGTTCAAGACCTGCAAGCCTTGTTGATACTGTCAATTAGGACTGCATAAAGCAGGTGTAAATGTGTTTTCGTGATAGTAAGCAGCGGGTACACGCAGGTAACAGACATGTACAACTCACAGTACACTTACAGTGCCCTTCTTTGGCAATCCTGCTGATGTCAACCACCTACGAATACAACTCTGGGACTGCTGTAACCCAGTAATCCCCATGGTGCATGCTCTAACTGCGTAATGCTGAAGTCTGCTAAACTAGATTGGTAGGTGTTCTAATCCCAGACAGGTTAACTGTGTGTCTGTCTGCCTACCTGTGAAAGAAACTATGCTTTTAGAGTATGCACACTCTTTACAATTCACATACCCACCTTTGGCAATCCTGCTGATGTCACCCACCTAGAAATACACCTCTGGAACTGCTGTAATCCAGCATTGTCCATAGTGCGTGCAGTAACTGCATATTGCTACAGTGTGATAAACTAGTTAGGTAGGGGTTCTATTCCAAGAGAGGCCAACTGTGTGTGTGTCTGCCTGAGAAAGTAACAATGCCTTTTACAGTATGCACACTCTTTAAAATTCACATAGCCACCTTTGGCAATCCTACTGATGTCACCCACCTAGAAATACACCTCTGGGACTACTGTAACCCAGTATTCTCTGTAGCGAGTGCTATAACTGCGTATTGCTGTAGTGTGATAAACTAGTTAGGTAGTGGTTCTATTCCAAGACATAGCTGGTGTGTTTATGTTTGACAGTCGGTGGCTGTGAGTGTCTAACCACTGGACATGGTGAGGAGTGGATTTTGTAGTTTTCCTATATGGTGTCCGTATTATATGTCACAATGTCCACCTCGCGAGGAGTACAGATGTCAGTCGGCCAAGGTACTGTGATGGCAAGCCATACCCCTACATATGGCAAAAGGCCTGGTGAACAAATTATGCAACCCTACTATTACCGGGAATACATTCTGAACCCATGTGTCATACACAAACACACTTGCCTAGAATATCCCGCTATGTTGCTAGTACCCTGCACATTGATGACAGATAGTAGGCATAGTGTGATTGCAGTGGGCTGCAGAGGGCATGGTACCCTGTACAGCAGTACAATAGACACATAATTGTGGACAATGGGCCTTCACTATGTTACCCACTGGATGCCTGCAACATATGTGGTGCCATTAAATGTGATCCATAGAGGCCATACAATGCCTTACACATGTGCCCTGTATGGACCAATGCCACTGACACCAGGGAATACCTGTATCATGCTATCAATGCAGGTGCAGGGTCAACCTGCTGTCTATAAGCAGGTCCTGCCACACCAGGCCAGTATTAGCATATCTGAGGATAACAGTCTGTGTACACAACATGTGCCAGCCAAACCAGGTACACTTGTACATGTCACTGTACATTATTGTGGGACGTGGACATCCCAGGCAATGTCCATGTCAAGGATTATCAAACACAGACATGACATGCACTGCAAAGCTATGGCCATACACAATGGTAACCAGGATGTTAGGACAGTTCATACAATACCCATCTGTGTGGGACATTTCAGATACTACACCTCTGTACCACACTGCATACCATTGTCGGGTAGTGTGATGCCAAGGATTACCCCTCACCCAGCCTTGTACAGCCATCTTGCAGAGCCAACCACTACACACCCATGAAGCAATACACACATGCATGTCAGTACTGGCTCCTTGTGTCTGTGTGTAGGGTATGATGCTCCCAACCACAATCACTCCCAGTATAACTCCCACTGGCATATCGACTGATGTCAAACACGTTCACATGCCCTAGCCCATAGAACCTCCGGATATCCCCTGTGGTGCATGTAGTACCTGTGCATTACTGCAGTGTGGAAAACTAAGTAGTTAGGAAGTGTATTTGTGGGCTTGGCAAAGTGTGTCAATGTGAGTCCATTAGAGAGTGTGGTTGTGTTGACAATGACATCCGTTCATGTTGACAGCCATGTGTGCTACACCTAATGTATGTCTACTATATCTCTGTTGCAGATGTCGCTCACCAGCACACATATATGTTCTTACAGCACACCAACATGTCAGCTTTGGGGCACATGGAGTAACTGCATGCACTTGTAATAGTAATGACTAGTCAGTCAGGGGTGTAAACCCCTGTACTGGTAGGTGTGTGACATACGATGCTTAGGTTTTAGTCTCCAAGCCCTTCTCTGGTGTACTTTGCCTCTGTCTGTCCCTCCCACACACTCTCTGGTGGATGTGGAGTTGTACACCAGCTCAGCAGTAGCTTGTGTTTTGTAAGTGATGGTCATGATAAGGTGATGGCCTCTGCACCTATTGTAGTCCTCCTCTAGCTGATTGCATGTGGAACAGCTGTGATGATGTTCCCATAGCCAATCGCATGGAAACACAGTACAATATCTAGGAACATCATGTTGGTGTTTGCCCATGACAGTCGCTGTGAGTGGTACCTGGATCTGGTGTTTGGTAAACGGCATCACAGATGATATTTGGATGTTCCTCAAACAACATACACAGTGGGAAAAACCCCTAAAGACAGGAGGGTGATATGCCAGACATGACTACAGCATGTAAGTGTAGCTATGCTTCATTGAGACTACTGCCTGTTTAACAAGTTGTGTGTGGTAATGGCTATTCTGCATGTTTTAAAACTGACAACACAGTGTTCTGTTTGTGAAGGACCACCATCTGTAGGGCCATCTGTGGACTGGTCAGTGTGTGGAACCATTTGTTTCCTGTGTTACTCATTGAACACACATCTGTGAACTGCAGGTGAGGATTCCCGCCAGTATATGGTGATAGTGGTGAGTTACTGCCATCACATCCCTGATTGGACATATGTCACATGAAACAGGGGTATGAAAGGCACTGTCTGGGTTCTCAGTGACATGCCAATAATGGGTCACTGTTCATAGCTGCAGTCACAAGTCTTCTACACTTTGTACAGATGTCATGCAGTATATATGCATGTATTGTGCTCCCTCTGCAAACGTATACCATCTGTTGTGTTGGGTTGATGGTCATATCTATGCATGCTGTTATAAGTAATCCTGAATGCTGTTGACTATTACTAAGCCATATCTGTGTTTAAACTGCAATACCATATGCTGTATGGGTTTGGAGGTCCCAGCAGAACCTCCTGTCCCACTTCAGCTGGCCATGGCACCGGGCACCAGCACATCTGGGTCCCAGAATGTGACCTCCACCTCTGTTGGCTCTGCACCACCTTCTGGTGGAACCACCACTGAGGATGGGGCTTGTCCCCCCTGGGAGCAGGTCCAGACAGGAACATGTCTGCCGTCGTACAGTCCCTGATGTGGTGCATAAGGGGCTCAATAAGGGGGTTCAAGGCCAGATATGCCAGCAGATTTACAGGGTGAGCCTGTCCCTCATAGACAGCCCCAGCACTGCCACCTTTATGGCTATTTTGGTGCAGTGGTGGCTGCCTATGAATGGGGACCTCCATCCCACTGTTTCCATCTGGGGGCTCATGGGCTTGTGACTGCCAAACACCCCTCCCTGTCTGAGGTGTATCCCCCCCACATGTGACATATACTGACCCCGTATGCTGTCTTGTCTGTCATCCTACCCAACCTATCTTCCACGAGCATACCTACTCTCCTTCCCCTACATCCCACTCTCACCCTATGGAAACAAAAGGCCAATCAGTCCCTAGAACAACATTTGCCCCATACATAGCTGTCCATTTCACACACATGTCCACTGGACACATGTAACTCTTTTAATATGCATCACAACATACTCCAGTTGTCCTCACCCCTGTCTCTCAGGCACACAATCCTGGTATGCACATGACTCCTAAAGGTTCTAGGTACATGTGATGCAGACAACCCCATTGTACACACAACACTACCAGTCCCTCTATGCTTACCCCATTTACCTTTTCCTGATGATGATGCCGCACACAGCAACTTGCAAGAGTACTGTTCTCACATAATGATTGGACAGGAACTATTGTGTTAATTTAAATAAAATGCACAGAGTGATGTATTTGGCCAATGTATAAATGTTTGCGTGTATTAATGACACATGTCTGTCTGAGGGATTCTTGATATTACATAGGACAACACCACTACATAATACAGGCGTTGCTGGTGTTTCCCTTTTCATTCCTTTGTAATGCTTTGTTGTCACATGGGATGTTCTTGATATATCTATATATATGTATGTATCTATATCTGGAAATAAACACTCACACATACATCTACATGATGGAATACATTTCCTATACTGTTGAATGACTGCGCTGGATGATATGTTTGTGATAAGATCCAATGTCTTTATATCTGCCATGGCTTAGTGGTAAATCACAATAGCTGTGTGTGCAGGGTCTTGGTTTTGAGCCATGCCGAGGCCGTTTATTTTGTTGCTGGGCAGAACAAGGCTGTTGGATACGGAGTGATTAAGGCACATTAAATCAGTTGTGAGCGGGTGTGCGTGGGTTTGCGTGGAGCTAAGCAATGCTAACCTCCAGTTACAGTTTCATACACTCAGTTAGCCTCTACATTGCTTCACCAGTGTAATACTCGCATACTGGTGGCCAAACAGGCTTACACCTGCTTGCTCCCGTACTCGCAAATGCATTGCATTTGGCGTTTGCTGCATCTGGCACTCATACCCCTGGGTGGGAGTGAGGAGTACGACATTACCTTGTGATGTCTACTACATCGGATTACATGCTTACAGTATTGGAAATGGCTGCCCATTAGGCGAAAGCATGCCATTCAACTGTACGGAATCCGCAGCCTGTCCAGAGTTAGATTCATATTATTGGTGTGTTCCTCTTACTATCTTCACCTGTCTGGCTAATACATGGGAACTGACACTCTTCAATACAAGCAAGTAATTGGGTTTTGGAACCCACATCCTTCAGCCAAGTCATTATACTGCATACCTAATATTTTATCATCTTTCTAAGGTTGTCAGTGGAATATGTGCTTTCTGTACCTATCAGACTTCTCATACGATTGGGGAAAAGTACCAACTGAATCAGGGACACATCATAACAACATCAGGGACACATTTAAATTACTGGTGCTATTAACCTGACACATTGACAGCCTCAGATCATATGAATTCATACACATTTTCTGAGGTAAATGATGTTTATAACTCTTAACTGTTGTCATTATTCATTACGTGTAATTCACCACCTTTTCTCCAAAAGTCACTAGTTTTAGGAGGGATTAAGTGGGACAGAGTTAGAAATTGAGTCGAAACCAGGGATGTCCCTGGAAATTGGGGACAGTTCAGAGGTATGGTCCCTATTTGTTCCCCCAATGGCTTATGTCCTGTCCAGTGGATTTGCTCTTAGGGATTGAGAGGTATGGGCATCAGCTATGCCCATTTCGGAATATTAATTACATTCTCGGGGCGGTCCTAATACGACTGCACCAGCCAACACCTGCACACCTACGCCCATAATTGCATACCCATAGTTCCCCCACCTGCCACTCCTATAAAGCAGTCATCTATACTGTGGGTGCAGGTGGGGTATAAACACACCATTACACACTGCAAACTCTCTCCATATTGGGACACATTGTACAACCCATGGGTTATCAGGCTTGCACAACCTACTGGTCCATGTACATCTACAGCCTGGTTTGATGAATCATTACCGGGACTGCCTCTGATGATCATTAATTTTTGGGTGTCCCACAAGAGACATCGATGTCTATGTTTCAAGATTAGACCTGGCAGGTCTCTCCCACTGGTAGTATCCTGCAGCTGGTCTGGGAAGCAGTGGTGTGTTTACTTTTATTGTGTGCCTGTATGTCTCACCGGACTAGCTGGGGGTGGGTGGGGGGGGGGTTGATGCTACATGTTACACATTTGTTTATTGGACCCCTCACCCCCATATGCACGGCCTGTGAACATATGTAACTCGTAACTGCTGTATCATATCCTAGCTATATACATGTGTATATTTACAGTTTGATATGTGTATATATATATATATATATATATATATATATATATATATATATATATATGTGTGTAATATATATATATATATTTATATATATATATATATATATATATATATATATACAGATATATCTGTATATGTATGCATACATGTATATATTTATATATTGCTGTCTATATATATATATATATATATATATATATATATATATATATAAACAACATATGGGTCTTTGGGTGTCTGCATATGTATATATTTATATGTGGGTATGTATATGTATTCTGTCTCTGTATGTATACATTTGTACTGTGGAGAGGGAGAGGCTTATCTCTATGTCACTATGGGTAGATATACACACATACCTCCACATATATACATCTATACAAAACAAAGACATTGGCAACCTTCAAACACTGGACCCCACCCAGTTTGGGTTTGTGAAGGTCCGATCTTGTCTCCTGAATCTGATTGACGTCTTTGAATCAGTCTCCAGAGCTGTGGACAAGAGTAAGGCAGTCACACAGCCTATCTGGACCTTGCCAAGGCCTTTGACACCATCCCCCACTCTGGAATCATAGATAAACTTACAAAGCTTGGCATAAATCCCTACTTCACTCGATGGGTTGCTAACTGGCTTACTGACAGAACCCAGACAGTAAAAGTAGCCGACTCCAAATCCAGCTCCAGACAAGTGACAAGTGGAGTACCTCAGGGTTCAGTCCTGGGGCCACTCTTGTTTGATATCTACTTCTCTGAAGTACAGGCCAACACTAAGGGACTCTTGCTAACAAAGTTTGCAGATGACTACAAACTGGGAGCCATTATTGAATCCCCAAATGATGTGGATATTCTACAAAAGGGCCTTAGAGAAACAGATGCTTGGTGCCAGAGCCATGGGCTCAAGCTTAATGCCAAGAAATGTATAGTTATCCCGTTTGGAAAAAAACATGTACCCATGAATTACCACATAGGTAGCAGGACACTAAACATCAAAAGTGTGATGAGAGACTTATAGTGGTCTCAC
>NC_056742.1:435183885-435193885 GCF_019279795.1 Protopterus annectens | reverse complement strand
AGGGCAGCAACGTGCAAACACGCTGCTCTTTGCTTACACCTTCGATATTGCAGCAATTCAAATGTATAATAGGGACACGGTGAATGTTCTAGGGACAGGGCTCAGCATTCCACTACGTGCTTGTGTGTTTACTACTTCAATTTTATTTCACTGTTCATAGACACTCTTGTATGCTTAGCATACATTTCGGTATCCACGGACACTGAATTACTGACTTACTATTAGAGGCAGGCTCTACTAGTAGGCATAGTAGGTTTTGCAACTGTTGGGGCATGTATACGCCTCCATAGAGCACTTGTATATGCCCCCTGCACTCGCACACGTTTTCTGTGCACGTCGAGGTTGCGGCAGCATGCCCTCATACATATTCATATGGCGCTGCTACACCATCTGTAGTGAGGATGCTTGGCGCAAGGCTAAAACCACCCTTGTGCCAAGCTTCTTGAATCCCAGGGATAGTGTCTGTCCTTAAAGAAAAAATGTAAGTTTAGCAGACCCTGACCAGTAGGCTCCTTCAAGCTGCCAGGCCCGAGGCAACTGCCTAGGTTGTCTAGGGCTAGATCTGGTTGTGATTATGACTGTTAAACAAATTGCATTATTTTAAATTATATTTGAAAAGTCCTTCTTGTATGTTTTATTACAGTATTGTATCTTTTCTTCTCAGGCCTCCACTGAAATATACAACAAGAAGGGACACTTATGGCAAAAATCAGGAAGTATAATTCCCATAAACAAAAAATTCTCTTATGAAAGAAAATAGGCAACTAAGATGGCTAATTAGGTCAAGTAAAGCCAACTTTGAGATTAAGATATCCTCCCAGGCAAAAAATAACCATAAGGCCTTCAACAAGTATGTGCTGAACTGGTGGTTAATGGTATCACATTCATAGAGCCTGGTGATATACTGAACATGTTAGTGGACAAATTCAGTTTCAACTTTACTCACCTTCAACCATCCCCCCCGATAATATCCTTAAACATAACCCCTTCAAGTATAACTTGAGAGCATGTACTGGCTGCATTCACTAAAGCCAAGAACACAGCCTCAATGGGCCCTGATAATATTCCAGGATGCCTCCTGAGTAGTCCAGGACCCCATAATCATTATTTAACTATGGTCTTAAAACAGGCTTTATGTCACGTGAATGGAGGACTGCAATAGTCATCGCCATTCATAAGGGAGGATTTTCAACAGATCCTGGAAACTACAGACCCATTTGTCTGAATAGTCTTACTTGCAAAGCCATGGAAAGGATTACTATGGAAATTATCAAATAGGATATATGAGATCTCCAGGCACTGGACCAATGACAGTTTGGTTTTGTCAAAGGAAGGTCATGCTTAGTGAATCTGGAGGACTTCTTCAAAAATATCAATAAGGCAGTGGGTGAAGGGAGAAGTGTGTATACTGCCTGTCTAGCTCTAGCATAAGGTTTGGGCATTCTCAACAAACCTACAGAACTAAAAAATAAAAAGATAAAAAAGTAAAAAAATAAAAAAGAATGCCATACCAGATGTCACTTGGACTGCAAACCAGGTTTAAGGTTTAAAAACAATGGAGTTTAAGAGCTTTCATTCCATTCTATTTAAACATTAGCTTCTTCAGAAAAAAAGTAGCAACTGTTCTGGTGGATTATATAGCCTTAAAGATCCTAAACCCTATCCCATTTAAAGTGATAACACTTACAAAATAAATATAAGAAAATATATACAAATGCAACAAAAGTTTAGCAGCATACAGTATTAAAAATAACTTGGTATGCTTTAACAAATATAGTAAACTTATAAAAATTCTAGTAATTCATATATCATCAGCTTTTGTTTTTAAAACTGGTTTAATTGAAATAAGACTATTTAATACCAGGGGTGCTGCAAGCATTAAGCAGTACTTGCCAGTATAGTTCCCTTCGTTCAATGGCTAGCTCCCAGTCACCACCCCTATGAGGATGGGTAACCTGCTCCAGTAGAGCGAAGACACACTTTTTTAAATTGTGACATTAGGTAGAATATTTGTACAGTGCATTCATATCCATAGCCTTCTTGATAGCGTACATATGTTGATAAATCCTGTTCTTTAAAGGCTCCACTGTCTTACCTATAGAGAATGCTGAACAAAAACTACAGAATGCAATGCAAACAACCCCCTTAGCATAGCCTCTTCAGGGAAATTGTCTTGGGATAACCTGGAACAGCCAGGTGGGTCCCTTGCAGTATATACCTGCACTGCTTACAGGCACCAAAGCATTTCATTCCCATGTCGTGGTGCACTGTAATCTGGTGGTTATTATTTGTTTCCAAATTTGCATTTAAATTTTTGTTGTTTTTATACACATATTGAGGTAGGTTATTCAAAGTATTCAAGAGACCAAAAGAGAAAACACAGTGGACAAATGCATGTTTGCAATCTACTTGAGAGTAGACAAATCTGTATTAAACTGAATGACAGAGGTTCATGACAAGTCAGTGTCCACCGTTCTTTCACTGGTTGTCAGATCATTGGGGGACTATACTAGTGGCCTGCAATGAGTCTGTCTTGTTTTGGATATCCATTTCAGAACTTCATCCAATAAATTGACTGGGAAACCCCATTCTTGAAATAGACCACAAAGCTTGTCAGCCTCTTGTTGAAAAATTGATTCATCAAATAAAAGTCTGCTTAGCCTTATAAGTTGCCCCTTAACTATGTTTTTCTTTTGCCACCCTGATTGTTGACTGGTAAAGTGCAGATATGTGTTTGAAAATGTGTTTTTTCTAAATATCATTGACTCATATCTCATATCTGCTAGAAGTAAATTTTTTATACAGTGAAAGACTCACAGACCCACATATGCTGAGGCATTAAAATGTAACCTTCCTAAAACCCAAAGACCTCCTAGATGAAGTAAACATAACAAAGACCCTCAGCAACCCTGAATGCACTCTTTCTAAACAACACCTGTATCAACACATATAGCTACATCTAATTGAGCCTCTACTTCTAAGCCTATCAGTCTAGCCACCACAGAATACAACATTCTAGTCATCGTATACTCCATTGTGAGACACTGATGTCCTTCTCACCAGGCAGAGTATGGAGAAAATCATGGTCAATTGCTTATCAGGAGCCAGCATCTGACACATTATGCACACACTCAGGTCATGGGTCCACAAGTACCAGTATGACTCAGTCATAGTCCATGAGGGTGTAAATGACCCGAGACATACTTCCCTTGACAATATAAAGAGAAACATCACAGAGCTTTCAGAATGTGTCCCATGCTGGTATGAGCCTAGCATTGAGCAGTATTTTACCTTCTTCAAGAATGATGCCACAATATGAACAAAAGATGATGGACTTTAATAATTGGGTTAATTTCTAGTGATATTCTAAAGGGGTGCAATATTTGTCAGTATGAAACCAGATGGTAAACAGACCATGCTGCTTTGCTAGGGATGGTCTGCGCCACTTCCTCTTGACTTTTGAATATTAGCTAAAACATTATTCTCCCCATAGTACCTTTTTTAGGCAATGCCAAACTGAAGGTACTTCTGACATAGCAAATCAAAACCAAGAAAATCTAAATGTGTTGCTGCTCAACGCTAGCAGCCCAAACAAAAAACTTCACTACCTAGAGGCTCTCTTTACCCTAGAGAATGCTGACATCTGTGAGGTAACTTTGACATGGTTTAAAGCCACAGAGTGCACACCAACAATGCAAGGCTACACATTTAGACTAGCTACACAGACAGGGACTAAAGATGGAGATGTCTTGAATTACATCAAAAAAATTTACCTCAAGGCTGGTAAAACAGGACAATGCACTTGGGCTTCTCCACGTTCAAATCACCATAGGCAAAATCCCACTTCCTTGTAAGCTCTAGTTCCCCTCTATAAGTTCACAGGAGGTTACTAGGCTAATGGCCGTAGAGTCTACATAAGCCTAGCCATGTTATACTCGTGTTCCCTAACTTGTTAGATGTTCATTATTCACACAGCAAGTCTATGATCAGCACTGGCTGCCCCTGTCCATGAGGGGCACAGGTGCCACCTCTGAGGTGAATTTATGGACTCCCATCTAGTTTTCTAGTTGGTGCTTGAATAGGATCATTGAGGAGCTCTGCTTAATATGAACTGGGAGTTTATTCTAGAGGAGCAGTAATCTCTGGGAGATATATCCATCTCTCCAGCCTGTTTTGTTAATTTCACTGGCTGGGTTGAGATCTCTGGAGCAAGTGACTCTTGTCCCATTTAATTTCCAGATGTGCAGCATTATCATTAAGGCAGGGTCACAGACTGACAAGTCCCCTGTCAGCAGCCTGTAGGATACAGAGTACAGTGACAGGGCTTTCAGTCTTTCCATGTAGGTCATGTTTTGGAGGACCTGAATTTTTTTGGTGAGAAACCTCTGTGGTTTCTCCAGCTACTGCAGATGTCTGGTGATGTACATGCAAAAGGGAGCATTGTACTCTATTAGTGGTCTGATGAGGGTCGAGTACAGAGGAGTTATAAAATCCTTAGTAGTGGATGTGATGCCCTCACTTATGAGATGAACAACGTAGAAGGCTTTCTTTACTACTATAGACGCATGGTGATTGAAGTTAGATTGCTATCAACCTGTGTTCCCAAATCACACCATGGGTTTGAACTTAGTGGGGGTGCTGTCAGTATTGTAATTTGCAGGAATTTCCTCTTTGCCAAAGTGGATAATAATGCACTTGTTTGAGTTTAGTTTTAGTCTGAGGATTTGGCACCAATCATTTGTCTGTATTAGGCCCTTATGTAATGTTAACATTGTTTGGGGATTCAATGACTGTGACCAGTCAGTAATCATCAGCAAACTTGGTAAGCTACAGGCCATCTACATTCAAATGGAGTTCTGAGAAATATATTCCAAAGAGTAGAGGGCCCAGTACAGATCATTGTGGTATGTCACTGGTAATCAGTCTACTCGTAGAGGTGGAATCCCCAACTCTGACAGTATGCATTCTGTTGGTGAGCCCATTGACTACCCATCTAGTGAGGTCAATCCACAGCTGGGAGAATTTCCCATTGATACCTGAGTGAGGGTTTGTGTCAAAAGCCTTGGGTAAGTCAAGATAGACAGTATGTAATGTTTTGCCTTCATCCTGGGCTTTGTCATCCACTAGATTCAATAAGCAGGAGCTACCCTTAACAAAGCCAAACTGGGTCAGTTCAAAAGTTTGAAGTTCGCCTATGTCTTTGTTGATAAGGTCCAGGATGATTCTTTCCATGGCCTTGCAGATAAGGCTGGTAGGCTTATGGGTTTATAATTCCTGGGATCGGTTGATGGACTCTCTGGTTCCAATAAGTCTTGTTTTAGATTGTTTAATAAGCAGGCTGGGATGTTATAAGGTCCCATAGAAGTAATGTTTTTGGCCTTAGAGAGTGTAGATATTACCTGCTCTTTGGAGATACTAGGTAGAAGACTGGTGTCAGTTATGCTTTGGGGTATGGCTAGTGGGGACAGTGGGGTGAAGTTTGTGCCAAATCTGTTAGCTAGCAGGTTGGAAATTTCCTCAGGTTCAGTATGAGAGGTACCATCCACTATAAGTTTGGCACATAGCTAGACATTCCCTTTTAGAATGCCTTATGATTATCCTGAGCTAGGGATGCAAATTTAGCTTCATAATTAGCTTTAGACGACTTTACAAGATATCTGATTTGCTTGTTCAAGCTGTGGGGGGTATTCTTCTGAGTAAGTTTCCTCTTGTTCTTAGACATCGGTTTCTTCCTTTTGTTATATAACCTATTTGTAACTGAGGTCTACCAGGATGGTCTGTTTTTTCAAGAGGATCTTGTTTTAATCTGGTCAGGTACAGTAGAGTCTATGCAGTTGTTTAGGTGATTATACAGAGCATTTGTGTACTCCTCTACATAGGAGTCATTGTTGGCTGCGTTAGCAGGGGGTTTTAAACTTATTTATACCATTCACTTTAAAAATGGAACTCAGTGCTTAAAAGCGCGGACACCAACAAGCCAACAATAAAAAAGCACTGCAGAAGTGCAGAGGAAACAAGTATGTCCAAAAGCTGCCAAGAGTGAATAAACAGCTTTATTCTAAAACAAATGAATAGTGCATTAAATGCATTAACGGTATCACCACGTTTTGTGTCCCTAAAAACTGGGAGTATTTCAGATCCTATACATATCTCATACCTCTTACTTATAAACAGTATCCAATAAAACAATAAAAAAGCAATTATTCAATTACATAATTAATTCCAATAAAGTTATAACATTCTACTATCCTTATAAAGAAGCTTTCTTTATACCATTGCCTAATAGGCTGCAGTTTGATTTGGAGACATTTTTAAATTTTTTGCTCCTGTAGGGGTGCCATGTCGGATAGTTACTTTGAATGAGACAGATTTATGGTCTGACATTACCAAGGAGGGCGACACACAGGGGGTAGTGCAGTGACCCCACCCCCCAAGTTGGTGAGTACTAAGTCAAAGACATTTCAGCCTCTTGTGAGGTGCAGACTTGCTGTCTCAGGGCACATGTGTGCTGGGTTATCAGCTTTTATTTTGGAACTAGTAAAGGATTTTCAGCTCTAAAGCTTGGTGTGACCTTCCTTAGTGCTCTTTTTACATTTTTTGCTTGTTGACAAACTCAGTAGGTTAGGCACAAACCCTTATGTCACCCAGTGGATAGCCAGCTGGCTAGCAGACAGGACCTAGGAATTTAGAATTGAGGAATCTACCTCTACAAAGAGGCCAGTCACAAATGTAGTCCCTCAGGGATTGTCCTGGGCCCACTCCTTTTTGGCATTTACTTCTCTGATGTCAAGGCCAACACAAATGGTGTCTAGCTGACTAAATTTGCAGATGATTATAAATTAGGAGCTGTCATTTATTCACCCACTGACACAACTGCCTCCAGGAAGGGCTGACACAGACAGACAACTCATGCCAGAGCCATGAGCTAAAACTAAATGCCAAGAAATGCATAAAAGTTTCCAGGGGTGGATGACTTCCCAAAGGATACTATCATGTTAACAATGCACCTCTGAGTTGACCCAGTAGTCAGAGATTTGGGAACACACATAGACAGTAATCTAGCCTTTGGTCATCATATGTCTCCAGCAGTGGGGAAATTATTTTATGTTATGCAATTATAAACAAAGGTATGGCATCTAAGTCCAAAGAAGCCATTGTTCCACTGTACTCAGCATGCATCAGACCTATCACTGAGTTCAGCTCTGCATTTGGTATGTACCTAACCAGGCATATTCAACAACTGGAACATCCACAGAGGCTCCTCACTAAAAAAACACAGGGCATAAGTAACATGTCCTATGCAGACTGCCTCAAGACCCAGACTGTTCAGGAAAGATCTATGCCAGGCATAAAAGCCATTGGCAAACACCATTCTGATGGACCTCATGCATATCTGCAAAGCAAACAGCACCAGAATTCCCCATTCTAAAGACTTAAAAACCTTGCCTGTGATATAAATAGGACCTGCCAAAGAGACAGGTGTGTATCCCAGAAACTACCCCCTTCTCTGGAACAGGCTCCCCATCCACGTGAATTAGAGTTCCTCCCTAACACAATTCAAGTGTATTTGGATGGGAAACAGGAGATTCATTCCTGGTGTTGCACCTTTGTCTCTAATGGACATAGGTAGCCTGTAAATGGCTTATCTCCCAGACCCCTGCTTGTAAATGTTTCACCTCCCAAGCTCCTGCCTACACTTACCAAGGGTACCAGAACTTGCCAGAGATTTGGGATGCATGTCTAAGGTTAAAAAGGCCCTTGCGGTTTGTTATCCTAGTACACACCTATGAACCTATATGGTTGAGACCATAATATGATAGATATTCAGCAACATCAAAAAGCAAAAACAACCAAAATCTTGGTATTGCAAGCTGGCAAGCCCCCCGTACCCTCCTCACCCCCTGCAAATTATATATACCAATTTTGAGATGGCATTACAGTGCTGAAAATGGTAAATCCACCAATCACCAGTGACTGAAATCTCAGAACAAACATTTCTACTTTTCAGAAAGTTGATCATATCTTCTTGGCTATATGCACTTCAACTTTAGAAAAAGTCATTTTTCTGAAGGAGAGCTATACACACACACAGACACACTTGTGCATGTGGCATCTCTATGGGTACTGTGGCTGTAGACATTGGATATTTTTTCAATAGCACTGATATGTGGTATTTTCAGATGGGAAGTCAAGAATCATGCACATTTTCATTTTGCAGGTCTTCTCACAAATTAACAAGGCTGTGAAGAAATATGGAAGCTAGATTGTGGGAAAAGGATTAGTTCTATTAGCTTATATTCAAAGTGAGCACTCTCTTACAACCAATGTGCACAAATTAAAACTGAATATATAATGTACTTTATTTCTGATGGCCACAGATGCTAGGCTTTACAAGTTGTATTACAAGCGATCAAGTCTGAAGTACTCAAACACCATTGTCTAGATGCCAGGGAGTTGTGTCTCTTGTAATTAGTGTAGCCTGGTGCTTGCCCTGAAATTCGAATATGAGCTTGAACATGAAGTTGCTACTCCTTACATGAGCATATTATTCAAGTTTCAGGAAGGTAAGTGTGTCAGCCATGAGAAGGAAACAGAAAGGGGATTTTAGTGTTGGGGAGCAGAGGGGAGTTTTAGGTTTTGAGAGTGACTGGGGTTATTATGGTTATGGAGGAGGAGTGGAGTTTTAGGGTAAAGGAGCGAGGACTCATGTTGGGAGATGGGTGGGAGTTTTAGGATTGTTGTTGGGGTTGTGGTAAGACTATATAGTTTTATAGGGTTGGAAATGGAAGATTGGGCTACAGGGAGTTCAAACACTTGCTTTTTTGAAGCAGATGGCAGTGAGCAAGTGTGTCACAAGCTACTAGCTCATATGCACCTACAGTAGCCCCATCCATCTATACTGTCACACCCTTAAGTAGGATCATTGTTTGCTAAGCTTATACTTTTTCCCCTGAGGCTCTTTATGTTCCAAGATGGATCACTTTGCACCCAAACAAATAAGGAAAATTATTCTTTATCTGAACAGAAGAAGAGTTCACTCACAGGTACTTCATCTCAATTTTATCCAGCATAGATTCTTTCTAAATATGGGACTTTTCAGAAAATGTGTCACTTGCCTTACTGCACTGAATATTAGAGGATGCCTGGTTTTCATAGGCACTGGTTAAGAATAATGTCTTTATGTATAAAATACATGGCAATATAAGCTCATGAAATAAATGATCATATCCAAAACAAGCAAAAACAAAAAAAAAACTCAAAAGCACCAACGTTGTTTGAAATGGGATACAATCCTCCACATTGGGGTACTTCATCCCCACATCCCTACTTATATATTATATACGAAGTTTCAGTACTACAAACCTCACTTGTATGAACCCGACTTCACTGTGTTCCATGGTATATCCAATGCTGTGGACTTTTTTTGTATCCTTCTCCTGACTGATACCTTTCAACAATGAGACCCCTTTGATGCTTTGTAAGCTCTCTGCGAACCATGGCTTTTACTGTAGCAGGCAACTGAGTAAATGTCAGGAAAATCCTACTAGAACAGCTGAACTTTATTTTGGGTTAATCAGAGTCTCTTTAATTGGTGATAGATTTGTACCCAAGAAGACTGAATGGTGTAATTAAATCAAAAGGTGCTTCAACAAAGAATTAGTTTAAGGGTGTGCACACTTATGCAACCAACTTATTGTATGTTTTTTTTTTATATTTTCCCCTAACAGATTTGTTTGTTTTTGAATTGAATTGTACAGGTTATAGGTCATATTAAAGGTGGGAAAAGTTTTGAAATGATTTATTGTGGTCTCATTTTTTATATCACAAAAACCTGGCATTTTAACAGGGGTGTGTAAACTTTTTATATCCACTGTATATCTGTATATGTGTGTTTATACACTGTATATCTATATCTATAGCTACACAGGTCTACTGTTTTTGGTCAAAGTTTCAGTACTAGAAACCTCACTTGTATGAACCCACTTGTTCAAAGTACAGA
>NC_056742.1:435103885-435181385 GCF_019279795.1 Protopterus annectens | reverse complement strand
GAACAAAGAGGAGTATTCATACTTTGTCTCCCAGTTCTGTGTATTACAACAATACCAAGATTCGGCTATTTTATTTCACTGACATTTACAAAATAGCATATTACGTATATTGTTGCAGGAATATGGACGCAAGCAAATGTAGATATATTTTCACTAGGCAAGCCATCACTGAAGTTGTGTATAAATATATGTATTTATTTACTGGCTTATTTTGTTAACCAGTAATTGTTTAGTGACACACATGCACACACATTTCCACCGTTTTACTAAAGTAGACTTTAACAATGAAGTTATTTGTTGTATACAAGTCTATATTACTTTCATTGTTTTGGTTGTGCTTTGCCTGTTACCATTTTGTATTGCATGATTAAAATTGTTAATAAAAAGATTAAAATAAAACATGAAGTTGCAATCTAGCGCATGTTTCAGTTCTCATTCAGTGTTGCAATTTGATAATCATGCAACCAGGATCACTAGTTTTGTGGAATGTTTTAAAACAGATATTTAATGGTACAAGAAATGGAACTGTAGCTTAAGAACTGGAATTATACGTCAAACCTGCAAACTATTATCCATATGCATAAACTACAAGTGAAAAGATGAACAGAAATGCCATTAGTGGATAGGGATGTTACTAGATGCAGTATATATATATATATATATATATATATATATATATATATATATATATATATATATATATATATATATGGATAGATTATGGCTTCAGATGAAGCCAAGGAAAAGCAAGGGAAATTGATTATTTTTAGCAAAGAGTGCAGCTAAACAGCAGGCCATTAAATGTCGCTCATAGCTGCAGGTGCCCCCATTTTTTAAAAAGGCTAAAGATAATAATCTAGCTTGTAGCAAGTGGCATACCTGACAGATCATGGAGAATTTCAAAAATGTAAAAGGGGGCTGATGATAAGACCAAGAACCTGTACAAAATCAAGGAAAATCTTTGTCTAAACTGTACAGTATTACATGGAAAGTGTCAAAAATTATGAAATTCCCCATTATTTTTTAACATACTGCCTTCCAGGTAAAGTAGTACAGAAGTTAAGGCCACTGCAAGAGAGTCTTCTGCATTCATTATTGCATGGATCACTGAATTGTGATTCTGTACCATGCAATAGAGATAATAAAATATGTAAGACTACAAATACCTCAAAAATAGGTGAAACAATTCTTAGAAAAAGAAAAGCAGACAACATCCAAAATCTAAGCTGATTCCATTTCTGATACAAAACATTTGGAAAGAAAACAGTAACTAAAATCTAGTTGATACCTCCTATACCGATGCTTTCAGCTCAGAGCCATCAATTCAAAACAAAGCAGACCTAATTGTTTCTGTTGTTCTGCAGTTACCAGCTTACTAAGTCATCCAACCTAAAATGTGGCACTATTTTGCAGTAAAATGTATTCTTCCTACATATAGGATTTGTTTTCACTTCTACATTTCCCAAATATGGTCATTAGAAGGTTCTGATGTGCAAGTGCTTTTGTGGGAGCTCAAAAAGGTCGGAATCCCATTCTTTGGGGAGTATGGTAGCCCCATCCATTTCATTAACACAATCACATGTCCAGACATAACATTCACCATAGCAACGGCTTTAGACATTTCTCTACTGCCAGCTACATGGCACTTCTAGGTTTCTACTCTTTTCAAATTTGATATTTATTGCAATGTTACGTCTGCAGTAAGACATCAGCTTAAAGCATACACGATGGTCTCTACAACTATCCAGGACCCCTGACTTTTCTTTAGTTTAGTTAGAGAGATTTTAAGTGCTATTGATACATTAGTTATGAACGTGGTTATAAATGTCATCTTTCTGTAAATATTCCGTGAGCAATGAAAATGGGGAGAATACACATGCGTTGGGTAGAAATTCAAAAATGGAAGAAAAACAACGTTGATGACTGTATGCAGGTAACTTGTATTGCTACTGATGTTTTGTAAGTTGTTTACATAATTGAAAAAAAAAAAAAAAAAACATTTGCTGTGGCTATCCAGACTAAGACTTCAAATTACTCAATGCTGCGACTGTAAAGATGAACTCATGACAAATAGTCATACTCAGTACATTTCTTTAGTACTGCTCGATATTGGCATTGGCTTGAATGGCTACTTTCAAAACAAGAACTCTATCTCTACTACAACAACTGATTTAAGAGAGAGGCATTCTTGTACAATCATTTGTTGAGTTTAGCTTTGCCCCAATCACCATTCTACAAATTAAAAAACTAAGACATTCCAAAAATCTGTGATGTCTGAACACCAGTTTCAGTGCATGTCATGATGTAACTGACTGGATACATAAAGTATGTATATTTGCCCTCTTACTAACAACTGAGACCCTCCTGCAAATGAGAGAGTTACAAAGAAGGTACGAGACCCACATTAGTGATAGGTAAACTATAGTTATAAATTTGCTTGACCTGCAAGGAACTCTAGCATTGAAACTTGTGGAGGAGATCATCATCTCTTAAGTCCACTGAAAAAAATATGTATTCAATACTGAGCACCTTCTTTTATTGCTCATTGATAAAGCTAAATACCAAACAGTACCAAGCCTGCATAAGCATAGACTTCAGAAAGCTGGAAACTTACCTACCATAGTACTACCTCACCCCATATTAGCTTCACTAACACCATCAGTCAACTTAGAAATAAAGATGAGCTAATATCAGCAACCTTTTTAGACATATCAAAAGCCTTCGATACAGTGTCTAATAACAAACTGCTGACTGCCTTGTCCAAACTGAACCTAAGCTACTCCACTCTAGCCTGGTTTCAGAACTAACTCATAGATTGGCAATAAGCAGTACGGTGGAACAAAGCTCTTTCTCACTTACTACTAGTGAGTATGGGCATGCCTCAAGGGTCTATTCTCGGTCCCCTCCTTTTTAACCTGTTTACAAATAATCTCCATAATGCTACAACTCTAGCCACCCTTATACGGTATGCAGATGACTCCACTGTCATATGTTCTGCCCTAACTCTACCTGATCTACAGAACATAACCCAAACATCCTTCAATGCTATTGAATCATGGTTGGCAGATGCCCGATTAATCTTAAGCCCAAATAAAACTAAACTCATGCTCTTCCACTCCACTAAATTCAAAACCCAATCCACTTACTTCAACATCACATCCAGTAATAAGACTTTAATTGAACCAGTACCATCCACCCAACTTCTCAGTGTTGTTATTGATCAAAATCTGAAGTTCGACTTACACATTGACCCCACTGTAAAAAATGTACACAAGAAAATAGGCACCTTATACAGATGCAAAAACTACCTAACCACAATCTCCAGAATAACCACAGCCAGAACTCATCTTCTGTCAGCTTTACTATACGCCTCACCCATCCTTACCAACCTCTCCAAATCACACCTAAGCCTGCTATAATAAGATAAGATAGCTAAATTTGCCACTAGCTGTCCTCCTAGAACCCATCATTGTAAGGCCCTAAGACAACTATCTTGGTTAGAACTACCCCACCAACTCATTCTCACGCAACTCTCTACTGCCCACCAAATGTACTATAACCCCGATAAAACAACAGCTCTACAAGGCCTCCTCAAGCCCAATATAAGTACCCATCCATCCACTAAGTTCCACTAATAAAGCTCTAATTGAAGTAACCAGGAGTAAAAATAGCTCAGGTGACTCTCTGTACTCCTACAGCACTGCTAAGCAGTGGAATGGCTTACCACTTGAAATTAGAACTATAACTAGCTTAAAAAACTTCAAGCATCACATTAAAGCCCACCTCACCAATTCTTGGACTTCTACCTGTACTGGGCATGGGTAGTCCAAACCATGCAACTAGCTGATTTTAAAATTTTAATTGCATATGTAATGAGCATTGAATTTAAGCCATAATGACTACCTTATGTTGTTTTTTTTTCTTTCTCACTGTTAATATCTATCATATTTTAAGTCTTTAGTTTGCTATGCTACCTGTATATAAGACTAAGTATCATAATTGCACTCTTATAGTATACAATGTCACTACCTGCTAGTACTATAAGAACTGTCTTCTAGAAGCATTGTTATACAAGATTATTGGTCTTGTCTCCCACTTGACCAATTTATTCTTTTCTAGTCTTTTTACCGTTATGAATGTCTGTTACTATTTTTTTCTTCATTGTATTACACAATTTTCTTTCTACTAACAAAGTAGTTTCCAAACAATGGAGCTTTTCTCCCTGGGCCTCCACTGAAAAAGGGTTTTATGCCAAGTCGAACTCTTCCGGTAAACAAATGTAAAATAAATAAATAAAATTTTCCCAAATGAGGCCCGTTCCCAAGAGTTCACAGTGTACTTTTACCATAGCGTGTTGATGACAGGGATTTTGCTATCCAATACAAAAAGACAATGAAGCTGACATTCCAGGTGGAAAGCATTTGTTTGAACAAGGGAGCCCTTCCAATCTGGAGCAAATTAAATGAGCTAATGATCCATTATCATAACAACATGCACTTGTTTGAGTTATCTCCTGAGTTGTTCATATACATTCAGGTTTTTAAGGATCCCCTCCCATATGGTTCTTGCCCTATAAATGAAAACCTGCCAATTAATAGGTTAGTTAAAGGGCAATATCAAAATGAGCTTCATCAGGAAAACATAAATCATATGGAGAGACAACGTTTTTCATGAAAAACAAGATATGATTAACAAAACTTGGGCCCAAAGCTGTCATGTCTTGTTCATAATAATGAGAGGCATAAGCAAAACTTTTTTTCTTAAAATAATCTGAAATGTAACTGAAGTAGTAAGCTCAAATTTCAGTTGGGCAGCTCTGCCAACTTTTAAGCTCTTATCTGATGGGGTGGGGCTGCTCATTAGAGAAAGCAGATGTAGTGATCATTTAAAAAACAACTTCATTAGCTGATGTTAAGCTACAGTTCTTCTCTCAGTAGTGTTGTAATTGACCAAATTGTACCTTGACCATGGAGTAATAGAGACAAAACTCATAAGGGTGTCCAGGCAGAGCAACTAGTTGGTAGAAGGCACTGTTACACAAATTGGAGATATAGATACAGAAATGCAATCATACTGGACCACCTTTTAATAAGCCAAAAGATAAGTGCTTTAGTCTCAAATAAAATATAAAGGCTTCATCAGATACAAACAAAAAACTGACACTTTTTAAACCTATATGAAATCACATGACTTAATTGAATCACTCGGTGCTTAAAGCAATACCCCCAAAAACACATGTATAAATCCTATATGCTAAATATAACAAACTAACTACTCTAACTACATAACACATTAAAAACATTGAATACAATTACTGCAAGCAAGCAGATAAAGAATTAGGTGAGTACCTGCCAAACATTATGCCTAAATAATGTATTACAAGATGCTATCTCATGTACACTCTGAGTTTTAAAAGACATAATAGATAATACTTCATTCAACCCTGTCACACTGCCCACATTCAAATGGATATGCCAGTATAGTTCCCTCTTCTCTAGCCATAAATCCAGTGGCCTACCTGTGGGGTTAATTTCCACCTTGTCTATTATTGTGAATTAAAAAATGTGGTCAGGGTAATTCTTAATGTGATTCCATAAGGCATTTGTTTGCTTATTTTTTCTAATGTTATGCAAATGCTCATATTTTCTATCTTTAATTTCTCTCCCGGTCTTGCCAATGTAAAATCCAGCACATTGCTGACACAAAGCCATATAGAAAACCTCCCTAGTTACACAATTATATTTACCCTTGACTTTATAACACCTGTTTCTAATTAAAATGTTCACCACTGAAAATATGTTTACAGTAATTAGAACTCACATAACCCCTCATTACATTGTTCCTGTTGGTGAAATAGGTAAAGTTGTTCCCTGTCTCAAATATATTCTTTAAATTTTATGAACCACTGGAAACCAAAGCAAGAAAGTACCAAGAAGACCAAGGACTATTACCTCATTCAGGCTTTATCACAAGTCCATTTATTTGGTGACAAATTGCTTAGGTAGCAAATAGCAGTAAAATATCTTCCTGATAAAAAGCAATGAATAGCAGCAAATTAATCTCTTTCAGTGAAAAGTGCTGATAATAACAAATAGCAGCAAGCAATTTTTCTGATAAGAAACAACAAATAACAGCAAAATCTCTTAGCACCTCGGCTTAAACAGCCTTTACAGAGTAAGTTGTAATTAAAAAAGCACACCTTTTATATAACACAATGTCTAATTAAAAATTTAGTTAACTACACCCTTATTGTTCAATACAATCAATTAAGTAAAAAACAAATGAATGGTTTTAAAAAATCAATGTTTAAATAAAACTTTTTCAATGGCAATTCTTTGTTCAACCCTAACTGTTGTAATGTATTATATTTTAATATAAAAATTGATTCCTTTTTTCTGAGCAAATATTTTATTCTTTCTTCACTCAAAAATCTTGGATTTATTAGTTCCAAAATGGAAACTTGTAAACTGCTAAAATCTCCACCATGTTCCTTATTAAAGTGCTCTGCTACTGGGCTTATAATCTTATTATTTCTTATATCCCTTACATGCTCTTTTATTCTTTCATCCAAACGTCTCTTACTTTCTCCAATATAGAAAATATTACAAGAGCATTTAATAGCATACACCATACCCACACTTTTACAAATATAGCTTCCTTTTGTTTGGAACATTTTACATACTGCTACTATGTATTGACATATTGTGCACTTTCCACAAGCTGCTGTACCTAATTCCAATATTGTCCCTGTTGTTCCATTTATTGGTCTTCTAACTCTCAACATGAATGTGAATAACCCAACTAACTATTTTTTGTTAATTTTCTCCTGACTATAACCAGGTGTATCTCATGTCTGTCTATGTATTCGTTGGTAATACTACTTATCTACTCTTGTTTTACTTGTATTATTGTATCTGATAACTTGGAGCTTATCTCCCTGGGCCTCCACTGAAAATGGACATGGCTCCAGTTGGACTATCCCGGTCAACAAATGTAAAATAAAATAAAAAAAATAAAATAAAAGTACTATGGACCAGGAAATCCTTTAAACTCCATCCCCTTTGATAGAAAAACTTAAGCTTTAATTCTGTAAGTGATGGGACTTCCATTTTAATTATATTCCAAAAATCTCTCAACAATTTTTGTAGCTAAGTTGAAAATGTGTATTTGGACACAAAAAAAATGAATTTGCTCTAAATTTAATTCCTTTTCTTTTATCCTACATTTATTGTCTTGAAAAAAAAATAGAATTTGCTCTAAATTCAATTCCTTTTCTTTTGTCCTACATTTATTGTCTTGAAAAGAAAATAGAATTTGCTCTAAATTCAATTCCTTTTCTTTTGTCCTACATTTATTGTCTTGACTCCTATTTATGGAATTACTACCATTATTTCCAAATATTTTTGTATAACTATCAAAAACAATTTTTTTCTCATACCCCTTATTAAGTAACATGTCAATTACTTTTTCAGCCTCCCTTTTAGCATCCTGTATGTCACTACACAATCTCTTTGTTCTCAGGATCTCTGCATAGGGAACAGCTGGCAAGGTATGTGCTAGATGGCAACTAGATGTATGAAGCATGTGACTAGGCTGCTCAAACTTTCTATAAATTTGAGTTTTGATCTTTCCATTCCAGGGTCAAGTCTAAATAATTCACTTGTTTCCCTTCCTGTAAGCCATCATATTTAATATGAAACCTATTGTTATTCAAATAATCAATAAATGATCATACTTAATTTTTGCCCCCTTTACAAATAAATATAAGGTCGACTATAAACCTAAAATATTTTATAATATAATTTCTGTAGAATTTACTTCTATAAATGTGACCAAATTCTACAAGACCCATAAACAAATTTACATACATGGGGGCAAAAGCTGTCCCCATGGTTGTACCTTGCAATTGTTTATACAATTTACCATCAAATTCAAAAACATTGTTAACTAGGCAAAAATGTACTAATTCTTTAACATAGTGTGCTGTAGGGTTATTTTCCATAAAGTAACCCAATGCTTCCATGCCAAAATTATGTTGTATACTTGTATACAAACTGGTAATGTCTAATACCAGAAAATACATGTTTGATTCCCATTGGATTCCTTCCAACTTTTTTAACAAATCAAAAGAGTCCTTTATATAAGATGGCAATTTCACTACTTCTTTTAATAAGCATTCATGTAAAAAACATCCTAAATTGTGTGTAAAATAGTCACTAGCTGAAACTATAGGACGGCCTGAAGGGTGAGACATATTTTTGTGTATTTTAGGAACACAATAAAATTTAGCCATTGTACTGTCTTTATTAGAAAACTTATCAGTAACGTCAGATTTAAAAAAATAATTTAAGAGTACTCCTTTATTTAACAGTTGTTCATATTCTTTAATGGCTTGAAAATATACTTCTTCATTTACCCTACACTAAACATCTTCATTCCCTAGATGCTCCATACACATATCAAAATTATCTGAAGATTTCATAATCACTAATTTTCCCCCCTTGCCTGAAGGTTTAAATACTAAGTGGCTATTTTCACTTAACTGTTTCAATTTAAACCATTCCTGTTTGGATAAGTTATATATTTTGACTTCTTTATTAAATTCATGCAACTTCTTTTCCAGTATTAAATTAAACGCAGTATGAAATCGCTGAATGCATTAATTACTAAATGGAGGCATAAATGTACTTTTAACCATTATTTTACTTGTATCTAATTTACTGTAAGCATTGCTATCCATGTCAGACTCACATGAATAAAAAGTATTCTCAGTGGAAGAATCCATTTCATCATTTAAGATATTATTTTCCACTTTGTTCATACTATAGAAATGCTCTTTACTATACATTTTATGTACCAGTTTAAATAGATCACATTTTAATTCATATAATCTTGATAAAACTGAAGGGATAAATTTCAAACCTCTTTGTAATATAGACATTTCAATGTCATCCAAAACATAACCTGACAAATTAATTGCAAAAGAGCCTTTATCAACAGATTGTACCTTGTAAATTAATCCATTTACTTTGTTGTACGGATCATAGCTTTGCTCTCTGTTTGTTCCATGTCCATACCAGGAGCATTTTTTAGTTCCATTTCTTGACCCTGCCTGTTCACAAAATGTTTTCCAAAAGGATTCCCCATCATTTGGTTGTGGCAGCCCTGGAAAATGTTCTTCTCCTTTGCCTTCATCCATACAAGACGCCACACTCTCTCCCGATGTGTAATAATTAGACTGCTGGCCCTGAACTTCCTGGTCTTTTTGGAACCTTACGCGATTACGTTGAGGTTGCTGATTGGTGGATAACTGACATGCCTTCCTTCTATCATTGTCGTGCAGGTCCCTTTGAAATTTATTCTTCTTTTGGTTGAGTAATTCTTTCTCATAAGACAAGAGTCGTTCTTTCGTCCTGCCCAAAAAATACTCAAAGGCAGCACTAGATGTTTCTTTAACTACATCAGCACACAGTTTTTTAGTTTCTTCCTTTAACTTAATTCTCTTTAACATGTCCCTTTCAATAAGGATCATAACCCATTCACTGATACAAATTCAAAATAATGAAACTTTAGCATTCTGAAACTTGTAAGAATGAAGCACCTACTGAGCATGCCCGACAACACTCGGACATTCTGAATGGAGATCACAGAGAAAACATAACAGCAGCTGCTCCATGTAATCACTTAATTTAAATTAAAAATATACTGGTTTCAATGTTTTTGCAGGGGAACAAGCCCCCTGCACCCCCCATGTGGTGGGCTGCACCACCAACACCCCCTGCTAATTATATATGTGTATATATAGATATATATATATATATATATATATATATATATATATATATATATATATATATATATATACCAACTTTGAGATTGCTCTACAGTGGAGGCAAGAGTAAATTTTCTGATCCTCACTGCACTGTGATCTCATTCAGAAAAGTTGAAAAATACACATTTTTACCTTAAATCAACTGTTTAAATGGACAGCTGTTGTTTTCTTAGTTTGCAGTAGAGTGAACATCTGAAAATTTACTCTTTTATCCACTGTAGTGCAATCTTGGAGTTGGTATATATAATTAGCAGGGAGTGTTGGGGCAGAGCCCACCATGCTGGTGCTATAGGGGGGCTTGGCACCCTGCAAAAATCTTGAAAAGTGTACATTTTTAGTTTAAATTAAGTAATTAAATGGAGCAGCTGTTATGTTTTCTCCACAATCTCCAATTAGAACATCTGAGTGTTGTCAGATATGCTCAGTAGGTGCTTCATTCTTACAAGTTTCGGAATGCTAAAGTTTCATTATTTTGAATTTGTGATGCCTTCATCTTGTCAGTTAGAACTTTGTTTTTCTAAAGTTTTGATCTACTGAAGTAGATCCTATACAGGTGCTTGTATACAGCCACCAGGACTCTACAAATTGGCTAGTGAAAACAAAATTTCTTTCCCACTCTGCCATGATAATGTTTGCAAATAAGGAGCCGCAAGCCAAGTCCATGGCTACTCCTCTATCCTGCAGGAAATACTGCCCCTCAGAAAACAAAAAAATGTTTTTCAAAACCAACTCCATTAATTCACCACAGGTATTAATGTTGTCCTGGGCCAACTCCCCATCTTTTTACAGAAAATCAGTAAAATATTCAAACCCAATGGGGTGTGGGATTACTGTAAACAAGTCTTTGACATCTACATTTATAAAGACACAATTGTCATCATAAACTCACCTACTGCACTTTTGCAAAAAATCCCATGAATCTTTACATACATACTCAACTTTATGGATCAGCCTTTTTAACTTACTGTCCAAAACATAGCTATGGGGGTAAGTGATGCAGCATCTTGTATCCACTATAGGTCTCATTGGTGGGTTTTTAATATTTTTGTGTATTTTGACCACGCCAAATGTAGTGAGCACCAATGGGTTAATAAGGTTGAGATAATCATACTCAATGTCCAATTGTTTTTGCATCAACATGTCATGTAATAATGTCTGTATTTTCCTGTATGCAATAATAACCGCATTTGTGGACACCGGCTGATATGCATCATCAAACAAAATCATATACATCTGCTCAGTGTAGTCCCCTTGTTCCATTACTACCAACCCCCCCCCCCCCACCATTATCCAGTTTCATTATTCTTATCTTATGGGATAAAATTTCATTCAACGTGTCAGATTCATGTACAGAAAAATTGTTATTACCTTTAAGAGATTGCTTAATTCCTAAGATGTGCCTAATATCTTCTTCACACACCCTCTCAAATGCTTGTAATATATAGCAGGGGGTTAAAAATGTTTGTTTTTTTTAAACAGTTTTGTTGGACACGTGCTTTTGAAATAGCAAACTCAAATTCAGTTTTCTCACAAAAGTAAACCCTTTAGGAAAGAAAAAGAACTTCAGTACAAACCTCACAAGAACTAACATTAAATACATTAAAATCACCTAATGTGTTAGCCACAATCACACACAGCTTATTATTGTCCATACATTGCTCCAGATTGTTAAACAACGTATTCATCTCTTCTAGCTCTTCTTACTCCAATTCTGTTTCCTCCATTCCTGCCCCTGAAATTGGGGTTGATGGTTCTGCCCCATCCACTGCCCTTGCTGGCATTTCTGTTTCTCCCTCAGGCATTCCAAATGTCTCAAAGGTGGAAAATCTAATGGGGCCCCACTGGTATGTGTGTCCACCTGCAATTGTTTATATTACCATCTCCAATGTCACCATCATCCATCTCACATATTGGTTACCCTGTCGAAATCTGTTACCCCATGTCTGAGAGGCAGGTGGGCTAGGATAAGACTTGTTATTCAAGTAGTCCCTGTCAAACTTCTTAAATTTGTTTGTTTTCAATTTTTCTATTTGTTCATCAGTTTTTGTGAAAATATGATAATGTTCCATCCTTTGTTGCTCACACAGTAAATCTTCTGTAATTGCTTTGTCAAAAACATTTATTTCACCAGAGTTTTTCTATCAGTCTCCTACTGTGATTGTCCAACAACTCTAAATGTTCACAACCGTGTCAGTCAAACATTAATAAAAGATCTTTATATGAGGCCGAATCTTTCAGAAGACCTGTGGGATTATTTCCATATTCTAAGTCCCTAAGGAACCCTATGAACTTTAATGGACTCTGACAAATAAATATTCTTGAGTTGCAGTTTGTGCATTTTAAAGAGTTTATAGTCATACTCACTCAGGAGTCAATCTAGAGAAACAGGGTCCCTTCCTTCCTCGTGACCAAACACCAATGGCTTCTGTAACCCATCCCCAATCCTGGAAACAGCCGGTATGTTACTATCCAGTATACAGTTGCCTTTCTTAAAGCCTCTAATGTCACCATTATTCTGACTCACACCAGGACCCTCCACACCAGTCACACTAGATGGTAGGTTTGCCCAAGTGTTATTTTGCCACTCATCTCCTCCAACTGATGGTGTTACGCTTTCCATTTTCAAAGACAAGTGCTGTCACAACAGAGTATGGTTGCCGACAGTCTGATTCAGATTTTCAATGTTCACCTGAGTAAATAGTGGCTGTGAGCCACACATGGAGCCTGATGTTATTGTGTTGGAAAAGACAGACCACAAACCAAATAAAGCCACAAACTACAAAACAGTATCAGAAACACAATCATACTGGGCCGCCATTTAATACTCCAAAAGATAAACTCTTTCATCTCAAATAAAATATAAAGACTTCATCAGATACAAATAATAAAAACTGACAATTTTTAAAATTTGTAAAATCACATGACTTAGTTGAACCGCTTAAAGTAATACCCCCCAAAAACACATGCATAAATCCTATGTGTTAAATACAACAAGCTAACTACTCTTAATAGATAACAAATCACATAAAAACATTGTTGCATACAGACTGAATAAAATTACTGCAAGCAATCAGATAAATAATTAGGTGAGTACCTGCCAACAATTATGCCTAAATGATGTGCTACAAGATACTATATCCTGTATATTCTGAGTTTTAAAATGCATGTAATGGATGATACTTCACTCAACCCTGGCGCACTGCCCGCATTCAAACAGATCTGCCAGTACAGTTCCTTCTTCTCTAACCATAAACCCCATGCCCCACCTATGGGGTTTATTTCCACCTTATCTAATATTGTGAATGTAAACATGTGGTCAGGGTAATGATTACTGTATTTCCATAAGGCATTTGTTTGCTTATTTTTTCTAATGTCGTACAAATGCTCTTATATTCTATCTTTAATTTTTCTCTCTGCCTTGCCAATGTGAAGTCCGGCAGATTGCTGACACAAAACCACCATAGACAGCTCCCTTAGTGTCTCAATTATATTTACTCAAATTGTGATACCCAATCAGTGATACTTGTAACAGAACTGAATACAGCTCAGTTGCTGTTCATTTTAGAGATTCTCAAATAATGAAAGCTTGGCTGCTTCCATTCTTTCTTAGGTTAGCTTAGGTATAAAGGATGTCAATATAATAGCAGAAGGGATTTTGGAAAGAAAAGAAGCACAGATGATAATTTTAACACCTTAAGATCCAAAAGTCTTGATACTGATTTGAATTCATAGGTTCATAGGTAGGTACTAGGCTATTGGCCCTAGGGCCTATATAAGCCTAGCCAAATGGTATCCTGGCTTTTGCCACCCAAGAAAATTATTTTCCTGTGCCCCTATCAAGCAGAGCCACAGAAGTGATCCCTGGGATGAATTTCCCATCTCCCATCCAATCATCAAGATTTTTCTTGAAGAGTGCTAATGAGGAGCTCTGTTTGACATAGATAGGTAGTTTGTTTCAGAGTATGGGAAGTCTCTGGGACAGGAATCTATCCCTCCAACATGTTCTGTTTATTGTGGTGACAAGGTTTAGGTCCCTAGAGCATGTAGCTCGGAAGGATTGGGATTTATTTACGTGGAACATGTCCAACAGCTCTGGGTTTGACATAGCTTTGTATGTTAGGCAGAGGTTGCCTCTGAGTAGGCAATATGTGACAGAGAAAAGCTGGAGGTTTTTGAGACGGTGTGCGTAGGGCATCTGTTCGAGGCAGGTAATCCTCTTTGTGAGGTATTTCTATGGCCTTTCAAGTTGTTGTAGATGTCTTGTGAGGTACATACCAAAAGGAGCGTTGTACTCTGTAATGGGTCTAATGAGTGATGAGTAGAGGGGAACAATGACCTCTTTTTTCCTGGATGAGAAACCATTTGTGATGAGGTGTGCCATGTAGAAGGATTTCCTGACTACTGTGACGATGTGATTATCAAAGTTGAGACTACTGCCCACCTGTGCCCCAAGGTCTCTTATCACACTTTCAGTGTTAAGTAGACTACTGCCTATGTGGAACTTCATGGGTACAGAGTTTTTACCAAAAGGGATGACAATGCACTTTTTGGCATTGAGTTTGAGGCCATGGCTTTGACACCAGGCATCTGTCTCAGTAAGGCCCTTTTGTAGGATATCCACATCGTTAGGAGTTTTGATTATGGCTACTAGTTTTTAGTCATCTGCGAACTTTGTTAGCCAAAGAACTTCTGTGTTAGCCTGAACTTCAGAGAAGTAGATACCAACCAGGAGAGGACCTAGGACTGAACCCTGTGGTACTCCATTTGTCACTGATCTGAAGTCAGATTTAGAGTCTGCTACTTTCACAGTGTGGGTTCTATCAGTGAGCCAGTTGGCAACCCATCTTATGACATAGGGATTTATACCTAGTTTAGTGACTTTATCTATAATTCCATAGTGGGGGATGGTGTTGAAAGCCTTGGCGAGAACTAGATTGGCTGTGTGAACCACCTTACCCTAATCTATGGCTTTGGTGACAGCTTCAAAGAAGTCTATCAGGTTTAGGAGACACGATCTGCCTTTTACAAACCCGAACTGGATAGGGTCCAGAGTTTGGAGATTACCAATGTCATTGTTTATAAGTTCCATGATGATATGTTCCATAGCCTTGTAGACCAGGCTCATCAGGCTAATGGGGCGGTATTTCCCAGGGTCCATGGTGGCTCCCCCTTTGTGGAGTGGGATAACCGTTGCTGTGTGCCATTCAGTGGGTACAAAGCCTGAGGTGAGGCTATGATTGAACATGGTACTTAGATGGGGTGCCAGTTCATTTTGTAGTTCATGTAGAATGCAGCCTGGGATGTTGTCAGGTCCCATGGATGGTGTGTTCATGCCTTTGGAGAGTGTGTTTTTTACCTGTGCAGCCATGTTTACAGGAACTTTGCATTCTTCTGGTATAGAGATGGGCCCTTTAGAGGATGAGAGAGGGTAAAGTTAGCATTGAACCTATCTGCCAGGATGTTGGCAATATCAGTTGGTTCTGTATATTTAGTGCCATTGTACTGTAACTCAGAGCAGATCTGAATGTTGCCATTGAGATTTTTGACATAGCTATAGAATGCTTTGTGGTTGTTTTTAGAATCAGTGGCGATTTTGTTTTCGTAACTAGATTTGGAAGATTTTTATGAGGGATCTCAGTTTCTTACTGAGGCTGACCACGGAGTTCCTCCAATCATAGGATTTTTTGGAACAGTTTATTTCTTCTGTTGTAGAGTTTGTTTATAGCAGGGGACGTAGTGTAGTATCGGAAGGTTTTTATGTAAATTCATGTTAATGCAAGTTTTTTTTTTTTATTGTTTCATTGTTAATGAATTGCTTTTAGAATAGTACAAATGATGTTGATTTTGGAAACTTGCTGCAACTCAGTTGTGACCTTTGCACTAGATTGTTTTTTTCTTTAAAGTTTTTTTTTTTTGCTGCATTCCTATTATTAATTATAATGATGTCTATCGTGATTTTTATTGTTTTATCAAAAGAATCAGTGGCTGTATAATAATACAGAGATCTACCATAGCCATGTAGAGAAATTCAAGGCTCAAAGTTTTTATCCTAATGTACAAAGTGTGATGCAGTATATGTAGGACACACTCCTGATGTTAGTCTTCATAGAATTACTATATATTCTTTAAGCACTTTTGCTTTAAATACACAGTGGCTTTTGTTACAAAACTGATTCATGCATATCCCTCTGTGGCAGCTTCTCTCTTATTTTAACAACTGTATTCTCAGAAATTGCTGTACTTAATTAAGAAATTTATATACAAATATATATATGTATACATATATGAGACCAAATCACCTAAAGTTCATTTCACCTAAAACTCATTTCACTGACAAGTAGTACTCTAATGCAAGTCAAAGGTATATGTCCTTTTCCCCACTGTAGTGCGATCCTGGTGGTGGGGGCACAGCCCCCCCACATTGGGAGGTGTGGGGGTGTAGCCCCCCCCCACTTAATTTGGTTTTCTGTTGTCTGGTTTTGTTTTGCATTATTTGGTAAAACCCAACTAGTTGGGGACTATGCCACCCACCCCCCCCAATGTGGAGGGCTGTGCCCCCCACACAGTCTGCAACAATATATACTAACATCAGTATTGCACTGCAGTGGGGAAAAGGACATATACCTTTGACTTGCCTTAGACCACTACTTGCCAGTGAAATGAGTTTTAGGTTAAATGTGTTTTAAGTGAAAGGAACTTTAAGTGATTCGGTCTCAGTGAAATGGGTGTTAGTGAAATGGTCTTTCAGGGATACAAATAAATATATATATATATATATATATATATATATATATATATATATATATAAAATATAGTATACCCCTAGTTTTTATTTTGTTTTTGTAGACTACCCATCATAGCTCTCAACCTTCCATCCCCAAAATGAGGAACACCAGTCCTCATAATGTGGAACAAATGGACAAAATGTGGAACACACACTAACAGCTAACCACTTCAACTAGGAAGGTCATAGGATGGTTAAAATATGTTGGTTTTATTTATAAAAAAGATCTTTTAATGAATTAATATGATTCATTTCGATTTGCCATGGATATCAGTTAAAAAAATTAACACATATTGTGTGCAGACCCTTTCAATGTGGAACTTTGAGGAACATGAACTTTTTAAGAACCCAAATAAGGAACATTCCTCCTAATGAGGTACACTTGACAGGCATGTGACCCACTGTGAAATGATTTCATGTGGTGTTCTGAAGTATTGTATTTAAATGGTAACAAGTAACTGTATATATCATCTTTCAGTTGATTAGTCAAATGTTGCTTTTTTATTATCAAAACTGGTTTGTGATACTGTCTTTTTATCACAATGTGTTCACTTTAAGTTTGCAAATATCGGGGTTTGCTTTTTGTACTGAAGGTTTTCTCCACAGGAATCCAAAACGTAACATAGTCCTGCTACTGGATACAATTTTCTAGATATATAGATCACTAACTTCCCATGGAGGTGCAAATGTTTCCAGTCTTTTTTTAGCAAGGTCACTTGCTCACATTGTAATACATAAACCTATCCTCCAGTACACATAAGTAAATTACAGGATATGTAAGAAATTAGTAATGTTGAAGAGGAACATTTATTTCCCTATAATTTCCATCCTGAGTGTATTATTGCACTTAAAATGGCTATGATCTATGTTTTGACATTTTAATGTAGTAGCACTTTGTCATTCTATCGAACATTTGATTTGTTTCTTAGTGTTTTGGAGAAAAAGTATCTTTTTTTTCTTTGCACATTATGTCTATTGAAGCTTCAGTTTTGTTAGTAGTTATGCTGGTGAAAATAAAAAAAAAATACACCAAAATAAATAATATTAACAAAGATAAAAAATGCAAGCAAAAGGAAAATGTCTAAACAATTTGAACTAAACAATAGTGTATAGCTGACATTACACAACAGACAGAAACACTTATTTGCTATTAGATCATCCAAATACATTTTGACAAACTAAAACTCACAGATCACACAGTTCAGATGACACAACATCCTTTACTCAGTAAGTGACAGGACAAATATAAGATAGCATGGAAGAGGCTGGAAAACCCTGCTGTCTAACTTTACAGGCAGCAAATATCGATGCCCATTACCAGCTCACAGGATGATGAAACAGGTGCCATTAAAAGAGAAAGATTTCAAAAAAGTCATTAGACATTACTTAGCATATCCCATAAAAATAATTGTATTTGTTCAAAATACAGTCTGAAGAAGTCATACTAGTGGAGACAGATGAGAAAAGAAAAAAAGTGACAAATATTATTAATGCCAAAAGTACATGCATGCTCTGACATATAGCTATCTATCTATATATATATATATATATATATATATATATATATATATATATATATATATGGGTCCCCTTCACTACACCGACACTCCACAAAGCCAACACCCAAAACACCGAGACAAAAAGACCGGCAACGCAGATGATCGACAAGGTGAAATCCCGACAGCCGAAACACCGACATGGGCAACGTGTGAGCGTGACTCGGTAAGTGTGCGATAGTGAGGGATTTAGGGTTAGGGAGCGGACAAGTAAGTGTGTGATAGTGAGGGATTTAGGGTTAGGGTGTGGGAAAGGTGAGTGTGCGGCAGTGTCGGACGTAGGGTTAGGGTGCAAGTAAGGTAAGTGTGTGATAGTGACGGACTGTAGTTTTAGGGGCGAGTAAAGTGAGTTAGGGTTAGGGTGTGGGTAGGGTAAGTGTGCGGTAGTGTCGGACCTTAGAGTTAGGATTTGGGTTAAGGTTAGTGCATATATAGTTGTGTGTAATGTGTAGTCTACATTTTGTGTGTCGTTGTTTTGGGTGTCGGTGTTATGGTGTTCGATTTTGTGCGTTGTTGGTGTTGTGTGTTTTCGGTCTTTTGGTCTCGGTGTTTTGGGTGTCGGCTTTGTGGTGTGTCGGTGTAGTGAAGGGGACCCATATATATATATATATATATATATATATATATATATTTATATATATATATATATATATATATATATATATATATATATATATATGTGTGTGTGTGTGTGTATATATCCATATATCTATATATATATATATATATATATATATATATATATATATATATATATATGTACATATATATATATATATATATATATATATATATATATATATATATAGATAGACAGCTACTTCTAAAGGGCCAAATAATATACTGTTTTGTTTGAACATTTATGACTGTATTTTTTAATTTTACCTGCCAAACATTATATGCTTGTGAACTGAGAGTAGGCTACATATTAAAATTTAATTTGTTTTGTCCACTTGGGTATTGTTCATAACTGTAGTGATATTTGTTTGGTATTATTAGATAAATAAGTAATGAACAAATTCGTTCATGGCATTTACAGTGCAATGTCAAAATGACATTGTTGCAGATTACTGATTATGCAACACTAACAAAGATACATTCTCAGTCATTTTCTTTATTCATTTTACCCAAGCATTTGCCAGTCATATTTTGCATAATCATCTCTAAATTAAAAAAAAATGATAATAATAGGATCACAATGGGCCATTTTTCAGCAGTGATATTTTCAAGAGGGGGATTTGCTGATTTCTTTTGTTTTTTACTCAAAAGTTTTTATTGATTTTCTTCAAAATATTATAAATAACTCAATTGAAATTTATGTAGTACTTCAAAAGATATTGCCAAACTATATGCATTATTTACATTTGGCCTGAAGACAAATTATTACATGAAGCAATCTGAGTCAATTTTGCGTAAACTTTGAACAGATGTTTTTCTTCTTCATTTTTCTTCTTTTAAGTAGAGTCTGGGTTCATTTTTAATGTCTCAGTAAGAGTTGAAATCTTCTTCCATGGTTCGTTTTTCCATGTATTAGGAGAAATCCTTAGATCCTTGATTTTGTCTTCCATCATTGCTGTTCCATTTAATAACCTTAAAAATTCTTCAAAGGATGGTTCAGAAATGGATTTTCAATTTCTAGTTATGCACTTCCTAGCAACTGCTAGTATAGTCCATAATAAATATAGATCTTTTTTATTAATTTCAGTTTTTTCATTAATATTCAGTAAAATTAAAGATTTAGTTAAAGTAAACAAAACTGTGAATATGGCTTGAAAGAAATTATCAATATCTTCCCAGTATTTTCTGACTTTAATACAATCATAAAATATATGTATCCAATCTGCTTTACATGTTTGTAGGCATTTCCAACAGGTAACATTGTTGGAAAGGCCAAGTTTGGCTTGTTTACTGGGTGTATAAAATGATCTATGCAGAAATTTCCACATGTATATTCTCCAAAATTGTACATTAGATGTTAGCTTAATAGAATACAATAAGATTGTTTTGCTCTCCATGGATAGATTTATCAGATGTCCTTTGGTGATGAAATCCCAATAGTTCTGCTGAGTTTTAATTTTATAGTTTATTAATAATTTGTATATTTTCGAGGTTATTTTCTTCCAATTATTAGCATATATAATTTCATCTAAATATTTTATGAATTTAGGTCTTTTTCTTTTAAAGGAGAATTGTTTATTCTGCATAGATCTTGTGAGTATATCAACACACTTTGTAAAACTAGCCAATCTGAAGGTGAAAGATCATATGTATTTATTATTTGTTGACTGTCAACTATGTTTTGATTATTAAAACGTTGCTGCCAACAAATAAAGTTTTTTGTTTCCCAAGTGGTAAAAACATTGTTATGAAACTTATTAGGGAAGTTTTTTGTAGAACTAAAACAAATTATTCAATCCATCCAAATATTTATATCTGTATTGGCAATAATAAATTTCCTAAATGTGTTAAAAATGTAATTTGTAAATTCTAATTTAGTAGGTTTTATTATATTATATTGGATTCCTATACATAAAATGTGCCAAGGTTTATTAATTTGATTATCTAACAAAAGATTGTTTATTATAGGATTTTCATTTAAATAAATGGCAGTATGTAAGGTTTTCCAACTAGAGGAGTAATTTGGATCTATCCAATTTATAATTATTCTGAATATAGTAGCTTTTATGTCCGTCTCTATGTCTGGAAAGTTAATCCCCCCCTTTTTCCCATGGTCTATTATGATGTATGAAGGATACTCTATTTTTATTGAGGTACCATAAAAATTTTAATAACAGTGTATTTAATTCCTTTAAAATGTGTTTTTCTGGAATCCTAGGAATAGTTTGTACTATATATAACATTTTGGGTTGAAACATCATTTTTATATTTGTAGTCTATCTTCAAAGTTAAATATATTTTATTCCAATTTATTATATAATTTTTCATACTATCTATGATAGTTTTATAATTTATAGCAAGTGTTTCTTCTATGTTTTTTACATAGAACAATGCCTAGATAATTTAGTGTGGAAACGTGCTTGCCTATTATATGGTTCCCTTCTTCTAGTAAATCCTTGTTTTTGTTTAACATTAAGAAGTTAGACTTTCTTTTGTTGAAATGAAGACCTGAGGTTAAGTACAATTTTTTTTCAACTTGTTAATCTAATTCTTTAATAGCTTTTTTTGATATGCATAATGTAAATAGGATGTCGTCTGCAAATAAAATAATTTCAGAGTTGTATTATCCATATATATCAATACCTTTTATTTTTGCATTGGACCAAATTGAGGAAGCAAATAATTCAATAGCAAGTGCAAATAAAATAGGGGACATGGGGCATCCTTGTTTTGTTTCTCTTGTTCGAGCTATACATTCAGAGGTACATGGTCCTAGTTTTATGTATGCTAAGTTATTTATATATATATATATATATATATATATATATATATATATATATATATATATATTATTAATGAAATAAAGGATTGAGGAAAATCATAAAGAGCTAATACCTTAAATAAACATTCCCAATTTAGTGAATCAAAAGTTTTTTCTATGTCTAATGCTATTATTAGAGCTTCCTGATTTTCTCTATTTAATATATCTATAAGGGTTAATACTCTTTGGATATTATCATAAGTACGTCTGTTATATATAAAACCAGTTTGATCCTCAATTATAATGTGTATCAAAGTTTTTTTATTTTACTAAGATAGACATAAAAATTTTATAATCGTTATTAAGTAATGATATTGGTCTATAAGATTTACACTGAGTAGGATCCTTATTTTCTTTTATTATAGGTGTGATTAGTGAATATCTTCATGAAGGTAATATTATATTTTGTATTTGAATTTCTAGTAAAGTTTTATGGAAAATTGATATTACGGATGTTGGAAGAATGTTATATATTTCCATTATAATACCATCAGTTCCTCAAGCTTTATTACTTTTAAGCCAGAAGAAGAAGACTTTCCTTAATACTCTTTGTGACTTCTTTATATGTGATTTGTTTTTGTATATATAACTTTATTTTTTCTGGTATTTTTGTAACTTTGGGAAAGTTTAGTTCTAAATTTGAGAAACTGATATACGTTTTGCTTGATTCATAGTGTTCCGTATAATGATGTTTAAAAGCTTCAAGAACTTCACTTATAACTGACACTTTTTTATTCTTTTTCCCTTCATGAATGATATTTGTGATGTGATGTTATTTAATTTAGATTGCCTTTTAATTCTGGACGCTAACTTATGCATGTGTCTTGATGAGGTAGAATATGAGTTTAGTTTTAGTTTCTGTAATGCTAGATTTGTTTTATGAGTTAGAATTTCATTATATTCTTTATTCAGTTCTTCAATTGTTTTTTTTTATTATTAGAAATATTTGTTGGATCATTGTTGTTAATCTTTATAAGCTGTTTTTGTATATTATGTAATTCTGATTCCCATTCTTTTGTTTTATTTTTAAACCATGCAAAAATTTTACCATATATATATATATATATATATATATATATATATATATATATATATATATATATATATATATATATATAGACTTTCAAGGTATCCCATATCATTACTATATTCATTTCTTTAGTATAGTTGGTTTCTGTGAAGAATTGTAGCTCTGAAATTAGCCTTGGTTTAAATTCTTTTAACTTTGTAATGTAAGCTAGTATTATTGTTAGAAATGTTATTTTTTAAAGTCTACTTGAAATTTGAGAATAAGAGCATTATGATCTGACATGGGACAAGGGGGTTATTAAAATTTGACTATTTTTGCATTTAGCTATTGTGAAACACATTTTGTCTATTCTTGTTTGGGTGTTGAATCTATGATCTTGGTGGGAGAATAATGAATTATTTTCTTTAAATCTGAATATGTCAATTAAATTGTGACTTTCACTCCATTTTATAAGTAATTTTGCAATAGGCTTGAGTCACATGTTTCTTCTATTAGTGGTCTCTGGGTCATCTAAAATACAATTAAAATCTCCACCCATTATCAGATTACCTTTATATGTTCTACTAACAAAATCTAAATGTTTTTAGCGGCCCCTGTGTCCATGCCAGAGAACCAATATAAATTTACTAGAGTCCAAATCCTGTTATAAAACTTTATTATAACTAGTGTTAAGAGGCCTTCTTTGTCTTCATAATTGTAAATGATTTGGGGATTAATGACATTCTTTTTCCATAAAATTATTACTCCTTTTGTTTTTGTTTTATATGAGGAATGGGCTAACATTAAGCATTCCTTTGGATTCCATATATGCTTATCACTTGTTTTAAAATGTGATCATTGGAGAAATATTACCCATGCTTTATTTAATTTTAGATATCTTAATAGATTTGACCTTTTCTTTGGGTTGTTCAAGCCATTAATATTTAAAGAAAGTAGTGTTAAATCCATATATTTTTATTCAATTCAGAGTTTACACATGACTAAATCATACTCATTTCTCTTTGAAATTTGAATTGTTCAAATTTCTTGTCTTTTCTAACTTTTTTAATCAGATTGATTTTTTTGTTATAGAATGTAAGATAAATTCTATTTTCAGGACCACAAAAAGGAAAACAGTTTAATTTAATGACAGCTGCATGAGTAAAACAATCCAATACTTCCAGAATTTCCCTATTATACATGGAATTAGGTACATTCCCAATCTGATAGATAAAAAAAGATCTATCTGATTGTTCCTCATATCTTAACAGCAAAAATTCCCTTTGAGCTCTGTATTAGTTTTACTGGAGATCCGTTGAATTTGTGTTAAAAAAACAAAAAAAAAAATATATTTTGTCTGCTTGTAGAGCAATTATAGTTAACTTGTCCAAAACATAAGCAATTATTTGTTTTGAGTTTAAGTTTTGTCTTATCCCTTTATATTGCCCCTATGTAAAGACTATATAAATATAAAAACATTAGCTATCTAATTTTTTGAACAATAATTCCATCTATCAGTTATGTCTATTGCCTAATCACGTATTTTAGTTTATACAATAAACATGTATTGCTTTTCCACTTTTTATCCATATTTTGGATGGATGTTGAATAGTTATCTATTAAGACATCTTTAACAGAAAAGTATTCTTTGTCTGTTATAGTTTATGCATTTACATGTTTTCCCTTTTACCTTCCCTCCCTTCACCCCCTTCTGTTTTGAATATTTATTCTAATCATTAAGTAAATAAATCATCATATTAATATGCTAAATTATCTACCAGCCTTGTATCACAGGATTATATAATATGTTTAATAAAGTCCTTTTTTAAGTAATGTGTTTCTAATTCTTTATAGCAGATGCAAAATTAAATAGATATTCAATGTTTATATATACATTGTGACGATTGGGGAGAAAATGTTTGGCAGTGGTGGGATCTACTTCACATACTAATTGGCTTGTAGTGGTGTGGGTAGAGCGAATTCCTGTAGCTTATGTACAGTGATCTCTAGAAGTGTTTTGTACTCTAAAACAGCCATGCAGGGTGTACTGCTGGCGGAGATGTGCCAGGCTAGGGGACTGGTGCATGGAAACATGACTAAAGCAGACCTGATTGCAGCCTTGGTTACAGCTGCATCAGAGAACAGCAGCCTGGAGGACAATCAGACTGACAGTGGAGATACAATATCCTCAGAGAATGGACAGCTCAACCTTTCTGCAGTGGACTTAAAAATCCAGCTGGAGCTAAAGAGACTTGAGTTGGAGGCCAGGCTTATGGAACTAGAAGTAGTAAAGAAAATGAGGAGTCTACAAGCTGAGGAAAATGAATAGCAGAGGAGACATGAGAGGGAAATGCTGACTCTTTGCCAGAGTCATGGAGGTAATGGGGAAGGGAGTAACTGGACCCCAGAAGCACAAAAGGTCAGTAAATTTCTTCCACAGTTTAAAGAGGGGGATAATTTTGATAGCTTCATTCATATGTTTAAGTGGGTATGTAAACAGTATGAAGTTTACCAAAGGCTCTGGGTACGGTTCCTGATCCCCTTACTCCATGGTAAAGCTGTAACTTCTTTAGCAAAAATGCATGACACTGACTGTTTTGATTTTACTGCTGTAAAAAGACATTTATTAGAATATTTAAGCTAACACCTGAAATGTATAATAAAAAGTTTTGTGAGCATAGACGCAAGCAGATGAAAATGTATGTGAAAATGTTGTTGAACTAAGCACATATTTTCATAGCTGGGTGAGTGGATGTCAGATCACCACTTTTGAAGGACTGGCAGACCTTTTGGTAAGGGAACAAGCCCTTAGCACTTTGCCTGAGGACATGAGGATCTGGTTAGCTGATAAACAGTGTGCTACTTCAGAGGAGTTTGGGAGGAAGGGAGACCTATACCTAGCAAGTAGGGCAGCCCTGCACAGGAAAGGGACCCTCAGTACTGCTCTTGGGTCTAAAGGAACCCATGTTGGGCAGCACAGACTGCCCCAACAGAATCTGCCAGTAGCTGAGGAAGCCACTAGTCCAGGTACACATCCAAGAGCTAGGGTTAAATGTTTTGAATGCAACCAGTGGGGCCATGTGGTATACAGATGTCCAAAGGTGAGGGAGCCAGTAAGTGATAAAGACAAAATGCCAACAGTGTGTTTTCTGGAGACAACAAGGATATGTAACTACCATCCTGCAGATGTCCTGAGAGGGAAGGATTTGGATGAGGCAGTACTATGTACTTATGCAGTTACATGCAGTGAGGCTAGGAGACAAGCATGTGGGTCTGGTAGCCTGAGCGAGACCCAGACAGTCTACATACTTGCAGCCAGGACTGCTGAGAAGGTTACTTCAGGGAGTGAGCTATGCTGTAGCAGTGAGACTGTATGTGAGCCACAGCTGCTTGTGGGTACTGATGTTCCCTTGGACAGGGTAACTGCAAAGGTAGAGATGAGTAGTAGTACCCAGGCTGACAGTGAGGCATCGCTGTCATAGGATGCCAGACTTCCTGTGGAAGGGGAGCTGGGAAGGGTTACAAGGAGAGACTTGAGACAGGCTCAGCTCTCAGACCCTACATTGCAAGGCCTGAGGCAGGTAGCTTGGGAGGCACCTGATTCTCAAGGGAAGGGGGAATCTGTATACTGGGAGAAAGGGTTAGTATACAGAGAGTGGACCCCTGAAGGAGGGCTAGAAGGTGAGAGAGTACAGCAGTTGGTAGTGCGTAGAGCTTACCATCTGGTGCGTCTAGCCATAGCCCATGATATTCCCTTTGCAGGTCATATGGGCATAAAACGTACAAACAGGTGTATTATGCAAAACATCTATTGGCCTGGAATTTCCAGAGCTGTAACAGGTTACTGCAGGACCCTTGAACAGTGCAAAAAGGTAGGCAAGGCAGGAGACAAGGTGAGAGCTCCTTTGATGCCTTTGCCTGTGATTGAGGAGCCATTTCAGAGGGTAGCTATGAATATTGTGGGTCCTCTGAGTACCCCAAGTTCAACAGGGAAAAGGTATATCCTAGTGATTGTAGATTATGATACATGATACCCTGAGGCAGTGGCTTTCTCCTCCATTGAGGCAGAGAAGGTGGCAAATGCTTTGCTACAGATTTTCATCAGGGTACGTTTCCCAAAGGAAATACTGTCTGACAGAGGTGCCAGTTTTATGTCAGACATGCTGGTTTGTCTGTGGAAGTCCTGTGGGGTGAAGCACATGAAGACCACCCCCTACCATCCCCACACTAATGTTCTTGTCGAGAGGTTAAACTCTACAATCAAGTCCATGCTACGGGCATTTGCAGATCAGTTTAAGAGGCAGTGGGACAAATATTTGCCCCATCTGTTGTTTGCTTACAGAGAGGTTCCCCAGGAATCCACAGATTTTTCTTTGAGTTGCTGTATGGGCATAGGGTGAGGGGACCTCTAGATTTAATTCGAGATGAGTGGGAAGGTGAGTATGAGTGTCACAAGTAGTCTGTTGTGGCATATGTCCTGAACCTCAGGACAAAGCTCAGGGAACTCATGGGCCTGGCCCAGGAGAACCTGGCAGAAGCCCAACAACAGAAAAAGGTGTGGTATGACAGGAATGCTTGAGCTAGAGAGTATGCTGTAGGGCAGCAGGTGATGGTTCTCATTCCTGTCAGACACAACAAGTTGAAAGCAGCTTGGGAGGGACCCTACAAGGTGGTAAGAAAGGTAAGTGATGTTAACTACATGGTGGAAGTGCTAGGCAGATGGCAGGGGCACAAATTGTACCATGTTAACATGAGGAAACCTTATCATGATAGGAAGATAGGAAGACCCTTGTGCTGAGCATTTGCAGTGGATAACAGGAGGAGTCTGAGAGAGATCTTGGGAGTGATCTCCTCAGTGAGGCTCCGGCTGACACCTCGGTGGAAGGGGTAGCAGTGTCCCAGCAGCTATCTCCTACCCAGGTTTGAGAAATCTGACCAGTGTTGCAGGTTTGGGGGCATGCTCACCGGGAAATCAGGGAGCACCCACCTAGTGCAGCATCAGGTGGATATAGGACCCTAAAGGCCTATCAGGCAGGCCCATTATAGGGTGCCTGAGTGAGTCAGACTCTGAGTGAAGAGGTACAGGAGATGTTGGAACTAGGGGTGATTCAAGAGTCCAACAGTCCCTGGGACTCGCCAGTGGTGTTGGTGCCAATGAAGGATGGCAGCAACATGTTCTGTGTGGATTACAGGTAATTAAATAGTCACACAGAGGCAGATGCTTACCCCATGCCCGGGACAGATGAGGCCCTAGAGAAGCTGGGGATAAGTATCTTATAACCATTGATCTTACCAAGGGTTACTGGCAGATGCCCTTGACTCTCAGTGCTAGAGAAAGGTCAGCCTTTGTGATTCCCTTTGGCTTGTATGAGTTCAGAAAGATGCCCTTTGGGATGAAAATGCCCCAGCGACTTTCCAGAGGCTGGTAGATCATATCTTAGCAGGAGCAGGAGAGTTTGCCCTTGCTAACATGGATGATATTGTTATCTACAGCCATTCCTGGCAAGAGCACCTTCAGCATGTCAGGGAGGTGCTGGGTAGACTACAGAGGGCAGGGTTGACCATTAAGCCTAGCAAATGTCAGGTGGGTATGGCAGAGGTCCCCTACCTAGGACATAGAGTGGGGAGTGGTAAGTTAAGGCCAGAACCTGCCAAAGTGGAAGCTTTTCAGGCATGGCCTGCACCTGTTACCAAAAAGCAGGTGAGGGCATTCTTAGGGACAGCAGGGTACTACAGAGAGTTTGTTCCCAATTATAGTACCATAGCTGCTCCCCTCACAGACCTGACAAGGAAGAACAGAGCCAGTCAGCAAAATGCCAAGTTGCTAAGATGGAGTCTGGGGTTGCAAACATATGATATGTCATTGCAGCACCGCAGTGGGAGTAGCAATGACAATGCAGATGGGCTCTCAAGACAGGGAATGGGGTGAGGTACACCCAGGTAGACCCGACACTCTCAAGTGATGTTTCTCATGGGGCACTTCCCATGGGGGAAGAGATGTGACGATTGAGGAGAGATGGGTGAAGGCTGCCAGCCTAGTCAAATAGAATTTGATATATATTCTGGCATTTTTATATAAATGTAAAATACAGGCATGTTTTGTTGAATGTAAAAGAATATTGTGAAATATGGAACTGCAAAATATGTGACAACATTGCACTCTACTGGCCTAGTGAAACATGTTGTACCCTTTCATGTTAGAATTCGGCTCCAGGGCAGCTAGATGAAGATTTTATGCCCATTGTTTTAAGACTAAAGTTTATGACCAGAGTTTAGATGTGAAAGGTGCTTTATTGCTCTAGTTTCTGTTAGAATATAAATGTGAAATGTCTTCTATTGTTCTAAGTTTCTGTGCAGGTGTTAGATTGCTAAATAATGCAGTTTGCGGCCTGAGAACTCAGACTATTTGTTAAGATGATGCAATATGAATACTGGGAAAACCTAAGTGTCAAAAATGATGTAATTTTGGGATGGCCTTAGAGACATGTGTGTTAGTAATGTTTAAATACTATTTCTCATAAGAGTCTTGAATCATTTTGACTTTGGACATCTAACTCAGCACTCTGCCTTATGCTCACATGTAAATTTTAACACTGTGGTTTCTTGTAGGAATACTTAAAGCTAGTAAAGATTAATTAGGTATTTTTCTTTGAAATCAGACCTGTCCTACTGTATTACTTTAAGTTTCTGTGTGATCTTTGAACTCTTAGCTATCTCTGTGGTGTAGTAGTTTTGTCTTGTGTTTTAATTATTTATTATTAAATATTTTTAAAACCTTCTACCTGTGGCTGATTTGTGTAGAGATAAGCTCTAGAGTACATTGCATATTTATAGAGGTTCTTGTAATAGGACACTCTAAAGTAAGCCTTGACTGTTAGTCATACTACCATTGGATACTGATATTGCACAGTAATAATTGGACACCCTTTTAAGGGCCTTTTAGTAGCTGATATTATTAACTGGGTGGTGGCAGTAATTACTACCGTAGGTAAAGGGGCACAGTTGGAGAATCTGTGTTAGCCTTTCCTAGGAGTGTCTGTGAAGTTGTATAAATACTTATCTCAAAGTGTGTGCGTGTATTGTGTCAGCTACCTGGCAGGGACACAAAGCACTGGTTGGACAGAGAGGGTACTGTAGGTTTTAGCTTGCCCAGTTAGGCTGAGACCTGGACCCTATAGCTGTGCCAATGGGGAGTCTTTTTGGGGACCTGGTGAGCAAGGAAGCAAACAGACCTAGACTGACTGTGATCTCTGTGTGCACTTAAGGGAAATTGTACTTTACTGTGTGTATTAGTTATCCTTTCCTCTCTTCTATGAGACAACCTCCTTGGTGTTAGTGGTGAGGATTGAGGCTCCTTGATTGCTGGGCCAGGGCAGGGTCATCACATACATATTGATGTATTGTTTATCATTTCAAAATGAAACTGTGAGCATTTCATTGCAATAAGTATCCTGTTCAATAATATCTCAAAATTTGTCTCTTATCATAAAGATTAATAAAATATTGTCTTAACTTACATAATAATGAAATATATTATACATGTCAAAGATTTCTTAATGAAAGAGAGAGAGAGAGAAAAAGAGAGAAGAAACAAAAACTAGGCAGACATGCAATACATTTTTTAAAACCTAAATAATAAAACTTCTCAATTTATAACATTTAGATTTCATTGTCATATATTAGTTCATATATTCATAAATATCTTTACATACATAGAGTATCTTTCTAAATACTAATATGATATGTCAAAGTCTTCAATAGACCAATTACAATATAATTATCTGTCTTGTTGGGTAATATTTGTATAAGATAAAATATGCCTTTGTAAATCTAAAATGTAATGTCATCCTATGCACAGTTCTTTGCTTACATCTGGCTCCAAAAGGATTTTAAATATTCCTTACAACATATACTCTAATGTTATTTTATTTATTTATTTATTTTACATTTGTTGACTGGGATAGTCTGGCTGGATACATGTCCATTTTCAGTGGAGGCCCAGGGAGAAAAGCTCCAAGATAATAATGCACATTGAACATTTAGTAAATGCTAGTTTCAAGCAGATTACAGTCATAAGCAATACCAGCATTTAGCACATATAGTACTAACTTATTATAAAACACTTTACAAAACATAGCATTATTTTCAAAGTTATATATACATAACATTACATTCAGGTTTAAGACACATTGAGCAGCAGTTATACAACAACAACAGTTATAAATATGAATATGCTGTATTTATTACAAAATGTATATTCAAAAGGTTATGGTTAGAGCTATCTGTGGGACCTATCTATATAAATAAAAATAATTTCACTATTCTTAGTCAATAGAGCCTATTTGTATTTATTATTAGCATATTTATCTAGTGAAAGTGAATGACGGAAGGTACGATGGTTTATGGGCTTAGTACCTGTTCATATATTTAGTTATTTAACTGTTTACACGTCTCATAAAACCTAGAAACTGTATCATTTTATGTGTGCTTAATGTTGCCAAAACTAATGTTTAATTAATTTTCAACTTCTTCTTTTATTGGTGTGCTTCCATTTATGACATATTTAAGAGACTGCATGTCTCTTTAAGACTGTAAGGAAGTGCATATATGCATGAATGCATATTATACCATGATCCCCCCAAAACGTGCATGCTGATTGGCCAGCGTGCCCATTGTAAATCGAGTTATACTAATGGAAAAAGGTCCGGTCGCCCGGACTTTTTTCCATTAGTATAACTGCTTTTTAAACACTGTCGCTATGTTAAATGGGTTTAACATAGCGAGACAGCTTTAAAATAAGCAACGGAGATCTCCGTTTCTTATTTTATAGCTGTCTCGCTATGTTAAACCCATTTAACATAGCGCAGTGTTAAAAAACGGAGAAAGCAAGATCTCCGTTGCTTTTTTTAGTGTTTCGCTATGTTAAATGAGTTTAACATAGCGAGACAGTTTTAAAATAAGCAACGGAGATGTCCGTTGCTTATTTTAAAACTGTTTCGCTATGTTAAACTCATTTAACATAGCGAAACACTAAAAAAAAAGCAACGGAGATCTTGCTTTCTCCATTGCTTTTGCCCACAGCTCTGATGTACTGTGCAGGCATGCAGTACATCAGAACTGCCGCGGATGCCAGACATCTGCGGAAGGGCAGTAAACAGGCATTATACTATGCCATTATTTAAGAAAAGTAATAGTTTCTTTTCTTAAATAATGTCATGGTATAATAGCAATAACCCACTTCTGGGTGTGGGTAATGCTAAATTTACCCACGGTTGGCTTTGTTTGGTCCTCGGGCTTCGCCCTCGGGACCAAACCACGCCAACCGTGGGTAAATTTAGCATTACCCACACCCAGTCGTGGGTTATTGCTATAATCGCTAACCTTCCCCTTAGCTTCGTTTCTCAGTCCTGCATAGCACAGCTTCCTTAGTCTAAATAATGGGATGACAGCTCTGATTCTACAAATCCATATCCTTCTTTTCCTTCTTTTTATTTCTAAAAGTGAGGGAATACAACATGGAGGACTCCCATAAGAGCATCACAACCTCTTGATTTTGTGCGAGGTCAGTCCACTTATTTTACTGTACTGTCTTTCACTCGCTTCTCTCCTCTTTACTTTTTTCTTATTTATTGGGAAAGTGAATTATAATTATGCCTCTCAGTTCATAACTTGTTAGGGACATGTTTGAATATCTACGAACTGTCTTGACATTCTGAGAAGCTCGTGCATCCTCCAAGAGTGATTATTGTCAATGGAAGGCTTCTCAGAACGTCCCACATTTAAAATGAAGCTTACCTAATGGAAAATATAACAAGTTTAATTGCTATTGTGTGCGTGTAATTGTTTGTTTACTGAAATCTAATCCCATTTGTATGGCAGACAGATGACCTTATTAGTTATAATTCCCATATCTCATACTTTGAATAATATCAAATTGTAACAGAAATGATCGTTTTACATGACTGTCAGTGTTGCTTATTAATAGATACTGTGATGTACATTGCATGTCTCTTAATCAAACTTTCCCACTTCCTTCTCTCCCCCCTTGTTAAATTAAAATAAAAGGATACATTTAACAGTATTAAGTGTTTCTTTACCCTATATGTTATGCAAACGTTTAAGTAACAAGCTGGTTTATGTATGATAATATATAAAAGAAGCCGGAAAACAAGTCAAATCGAATATGGTTACTATTTTAGTAAAATAATAATTATACATACATTTTAGTTTTGTTTCCTTTTAAATGTTTCTCATTTTTTTTAGTAGATTCTTTGAGAGTATTTGTAGAAGCTACATTTTTAAAATCAGTCCTTTGTTTTTTCTTCTTTATATCAGTCCATACACTTTTTTCTGGAGATCTTTTCAGTGAGGTAGATGATGACCAGTCCATCTCTTCTGGGATTGTTAGTATATTGTTATTCTTGATGAAAGTGGAAGCTTCCTCTATGTTATTGAAAATCCTCATTTCGTTTGAGTAAAAAATCCTTATTTTGCAGGCTATGCCAGTTGATCTTTTATTTTCTTCTGTTTAAGTAGTTTTACAAGTGGCCAAGTTTTTTTCCTCATGTCTAGGACTCTGAAGGAATAGTCATTATCAAATCTGATTTGATTTTGTTTATATTTCAATGGACTTTTTCTCCATGCTGATTTAAGAACAAGTTGTTTATCTAGATAAGATAGGAACTTTACCTCTATTGATCTTGGTGAAGCAGAAGGTGAAGAAGGTATTGGTTTTCCTATGGCTCTAAGTGCTGTTTCTATGCCACATGATAAGCCTTCTTTTAAGTCTAAGATTTCAGGTAGCCACGAGTTTAAAAATAAAACAATGTTCTCACCCTCAGTTCTCTCTGGTGGTCCGAAAATTCTTATGTTTGTTCTCCTTTCCCTGTTCTCCAGGTCATCTACCTTATTGATAAGCCAGTTGTTCTACTGTAGTAAAGTTTCAGTTTGATTTTCTTCCTCCTTAAGTCTCCCTTCTATGTCATTTAATGAGGTTTCAATGTCCGATGTTTTTGTTTGTTGTCGCTGTATTAATTCTCTAAAACCATCAATTTGTTTTTGACAGTTTTCGTTAAGATTTTCTAGATTGTCTTTAAATCCATCCAATTTTAAAGATAGCTCTTGTAGTGTAGAGGACTTCTGTTGTAGTTCTTTTTTCACAGTAGTTTCTCAGTGAGAATTCTTTGTGCTGCTCATTTCCACAATGCAGATGTTTTCTCCAAGTTATTTTGACAGGAACCTCTCAATGAATAATCTCCAAAATTGCTGTGTAGTTAGTTCAGAAGTTTATCAGTAGAATTTAATTATTTTTGTTTGATGAAATGAGCTATTTTCCCATTTTTTAGACTAGTTTTGTGGAGCTCTAAAAAAGTGCTGTTTTCAGTTGGCCATCTAGGATCCGCCTCCTTGGGACTTGCTGATTTATGAATGTTGAAATGATTTGATAATACATCTCTAGGACTCACTTTTCATCTCACTCAGCTTTTTACATTATTAGATAATGAAGAAAACATACTATGATACCACACTGTAGACCAAGGTGTACTCAAAAGAAGGTGACTGTAGTTGCTGGCTACATTTCTTTGTGTGTATGTATGCATGCATGTGTGTTTGTGGTGTTTGAGGGGTGACCTTTCATTAGAAATCCACAAAAAAAAAGCATTTTGCAAAGAGTAGAGAGTTGTGTTAAAAAATGTATATTACCTCATTTGTCAAGTTCCCAGCCACTCTGATCTTAAGATGGAAAGTCTCCAAGCATTTTTTTCACTTCATTAGACATGGCTATTGCTTTACTCTACCAGTTTCTACCTCCTGAAGCCAAGTCATCAGCCCCTCTAAGATCTCCCTTGGTGAGTACTATTAGATAATGCTGAGACTGTCAAGAGTATTTCCAGCTGGAGCTTATCAGTAGAGTGTACAATGAACAGTATTACTTCTGCTAATTCTGTTTCTAACTTTGGGAGTAGATTCATATTACCTACTGGGGATGGTGCGTTTGCTGTTCTCTCTTTTAGACCCTTGGTCTTCATAATGACCAGTCCTTGCAGTGTGGACTTCCACTTAATGTTTGTGGATATCCAGATTAGCTAATCCATATGGAGATTTCTAAGCAGCTTTTCTCTAAGGCTGCAGTGAACAGTGCAGACCTGGTGTCAGATACCCATAGAGATGAGTCTGAAGTTCTGCTAGATCATTCTTCCCAGACCAAAGGTGTTGCAATTTCCACCATGGACAGGACTGTGGCAGCAGAAAAGCCTGCATATCATTTCTTTCTTCTATCTCTCATCAGGCCCAGTGGATAGAAAACAGAGTGCAAGAAGTACCATGCCATGCAGAATGGTTGATGTTTGCGTTTGTCTTTGAGGGGTTCTATCAGTTTTCCTAGGGATTTTATGAACCCTGATAACCAGATACTTGTCTGTGTAGCATCAACTTAGGGTATTTACAGAGCGCATGCCATTTTTTTTTAAACACACCTTTATTGAATTAGCACTTGTGACAGAGGCAATTTTACATTTATACAAAGTAATCAAACTGTATTAACAAATTAATATTAACAAACATTATACTTCACATATATTGCTATGTATCATATAACCTAAACAATATTACATAAATCATTCAGATCCTGCCCCCTTTTTTTGAAACATCTTTATCAAACCATCACTTACAACATAAGCAATCATACATTTATATAAATAAAAACAAACCACACTGACACAATCCTAGTTGCAAGGATTTTACATAACAAACCATACTGACACATTCCCAGTTGCAAACATTATACATCACTTATAATCTACCCAATCATTTTCAGTCAAACATTACATAGCTCATTTAAGTCCTGCCTTCTTTTAAACCTCATTCTTCTCCTGTATGTATTGTTCCCACAATTCCCATTTTTCGTATGTGGTTTGCTACTACCCTTTTCTAAAGATCTCAGTTCCAGTTGTTTTATTTCTGTTACTATATTGACTACTTTAATATAGATGGTTTAGATTTTGATTTCTATTTTCTTGTAATTACTTTTTTGGCAGCCACCATAATTAGACACAGCAAGGCCTTACCATTGTTTTGTGGCATTGATTTAATGTCAGGGGTATAAAATGGATTTAAGCATCAGGGCTTTTTATGTTATTATCTGTTTTTTTGGAACTATACATCAGTTTAACATAACATGGAAGTGTGTGTTTTCTGTGTATGGGATGCACAGATTTGCACGCGGGCCTTACTAATTAGGATAATTAGGCTTTGTAGTAGTTAACTTTCTCTTTTCTTTTCTTTGTTATTTTTAAGATTATACAGTGAATGTTCATGGTCTTTCTTTGAAGACTAAAAGGAATTCCCTTACAAGATGGCTAAAAGGGCACACACTGGATCTGGTGTTACTATAAGAGGTCAAGTCGAGCAAAATGCACATGAGATGCCTACAGGGTATCTTGACAAGCCCAGACTGGTTAGTCCAGCCTCTTCCTCAAAATGGAGAGTGATAGTTTATATAAATAGGACTCTACAATGGTCTGTAATAAACTAATGCAAAGATGCATGTATAGGGACCTTTTAAGGTCCAAATGAAGACTCCACAGCTTTGTTAAAAGACGTTTTTAGAAGTTTATGACAGGCTAAAGGAGGAGGAGCATGCCTGATAATTATGAGCAGAGATTCGAATGTTTTCTAGAGTCAATGGTGGTTGCATCAGATCCCAGAAATGAACAAAATATTAAAGTGTAAAATGTATTAATGTGAAAATGAAGGAGATGACCTTACTTGATATTTTTAAGTTATGTTAACTGGATGACCCAAGTTATACCTATGTAACCATGGAGTTGAAACTTTATGCCAAAATACAGATTATATGCTGTGTTGCCCTCTATGATACACTCATCTAGTGCAGTTTTTTGAAGGGTACATAGAGTACTGATCCTCTACACACAACAATGCATTATCTTCAGGTTATTAAAAACATGCCCCAACTTACCATACCTTTGCTAATAGACTTTGAGAAGGTTTTCATGTTTTTGGCTTGAGGCTATCTTTAGAATGTGATGGATGCCTTTGCCATTCCCTGAAGTTATAGTAATGTTATTAGAGCTTTGTGCCATCCTCCCCCTTTGCTAAATTGCAAACTGATTTTTTTTTTGTGTCCACACACTTCTTTTTAAGTCATGATGCTATACAAGGATGCCATTTATCCATGGTATCATTCCTTCTAACTATTGTGCCTCTAGTTAGTGTGGTCATAGATCATGGAACTTAATGGTAGCAGTGACTAAAGTTTTTCAGTTTGATAATGACTGTATGATTGTTACAGGGAACCTGATGAATGATGCTATTAGATATTTCAAATAGTTTTTATAATGTTCCTTGTTTAAAAGTAAATTGTAGGAAGACAGAAGTATTCCCTATGAATAAGGCATTCATAATGTTGCAATCTGACTGGTTCACAATCCCATTCAAGTGGGTTACTAAAAATCCTAGATATTTAGGCATTTTATAGGATGGGTACCCTAGCCAGATCTTACCATTTTACTTGAAAAATTCCTGAGAATGACTTTATATTCAGATTCATGCCAGGAAAGGGTTATACCTTTCTTGGTGGGGTAGAATTTTAGCAGTAAAGCTAATACTTAGCCCTCTTGCCCTAAGCTGCATTATGTGCAGAGGCATATTCCCAACTGGGTCACTATGGCTGGTAAAGATCAAGAAATTACTGGAAGAGTCACTGCCATGGCACAGAAGGATATAAAGCCCTAATATGGCTGAAGTAACCTGGGTTAATTAACAACACAGGCATTTGACATGTTAGCAGAGAGTGACGTACATGCTTATCCTGGGGGACGATGTTTATCAAATATGCTCCTTAAAGGGAGACATGATCCACACATATGGTAATAACCCTTAGATATACATTAATAAATAAAGGGGGACGGACCAGGAAAAAAGTAAAGGTCATATCATTAACCTCCTCATTAGCATACTCCCAAGATGTATTAAAACCAGTGCTGCGCCCAGTGCATTCACAGAAAGGTCTGGGGGAGGAAGGCGGAGCAGGTTGTCTCACTGATGGATGGGGCACTGGGATGGCTGAAAAGGATGAAGCAGTAAAGTGACAGGAAAAAGAAAAGAGATTGGTACTGGCAACGATTATTTTATCTAGCCAGAGAAACCTCACCTCGAGATTCATGACCATTTTTTTATACAACTGCAATAAGACTCATTAATGCAGAGATAAATCTGGATGTATCAAAACTATAATAGATTGTTAAGCTCTCACTATTTTGCTTTTTTTTCACACAGTAATTAATTATTGCATACTAAAATTAATATATTCTCATTCAAGTGCAATTCCACTCACTTCCTTATGTGCAATATCACCCAATCTCACCTCTGTGTTTAGTGTACCTTTCTTTTCATGTGTTAATCATCTAGTAGTTAGTGTTGTCCAGTGTACATAAATAGTGTAAAAGCATGTGTGTCAGCTACCTAGATATTTACTTTTGTACTATAGTTATTTTTTATTCTTAAATACCTATCATGTCTGCCTTTTTGTGTTTGTTTTTATTTTTTTTTCCATGTAAAAGAGCTGACACTCGAAATTTCGTTTAGGTAGCACTTGTGTTTCCTAAATGACAATAAAGTTTCTTTTGAATTTTTGAATCAGTGCTAGGCACTCCTGTTAAGTAGAGTGGAGGTGGGTGTGGTGCAGCTTTGGTGAATGATTGATACTTTGGTAAAGAAGCATTATGTGTTTGTTCTACCAGGTGTCCCTCTTTCATTGGTGTTAATATTTTAGCTCAGCGGATCCCGTTTTGGCATCCTGCAGACCACAAGAGCAGCAGGAAAGAGAGACTTTGAGTCTAAGTATCTCTGTTTACTTATTCCTGCTTAATACTGCTTACTGCACTTTAAGTCATTTTCTACCTTATTGCATTTAATTTAACTGCATATACTGTTTTTTGGCTACACACTCAAGTGTGCTAGCCTGCACTGTGTTTAAAGTGATTTTATTGCTATTTTAAGTGAATTTTTGCTGTTTAATTAAAAAAAAAACAAAGTACTTACTAAATTAAACACCTCTCCAGGCTTGTCCAAAGAACAGTACCTTGTGCTTTCTCCTACTAACCTGGTGAACCTGGGCATCATGAGGCAATATACACAGACAACCCTCTCCTCTTATTTTAAGTGTATTTTTGCTGTTTAATTAAAAAAAAAAAAAAAAAAAAAAAAAACAAGTACTAGCTTGTTTCCTCGTTTTCCCACCCTTTTCTGTTGCTAGAATAGTCTGGATTCATATTTGCTATATTTAGGACTGTATTGTAGTTTCTGAGTTCCCCAGACCTTTCTGTGATAGAGGGAAGCCTTTCTGCTTATCAGTGGGAGTGGTAAGTACTGAGCAGCCTATCTACCACAAGAGGAGTGTCTTCCAGCTCTGAAATTGTACCTTATTGGCCATTTGGGCTGCATTTCTATCCCTTTTAACTTTCTGCCTTAAAAACCCATGTTTGCGTGGGTCCGTGCTTGTTTTAGCTCAACGGATCCTGTTTTGGCATCCTGCAGACCACAAGAGCAGCAGAAAGGAGAAAGCGATACTTTGTTTGATTCTACATATCTCTGTTTCCTTGTTCCTGCTTAATATTGCTTACTGCACTTTATTTACGTCATTTTCTACCTTATTGCATTTAATTTAACTGCATATACTGTTTTTTGGCTACACACTTAAGTGTGCTAGCCTGCACTGTTTAAAGTGATTTTATTGCTGTTTTAAGTGTATTTTTGCTGTTTAATTAAAAAAAAACAAAGTACTTACTAAATTAAACACCACTCCAGGCATGTCTAAAGAACAGTACCCTGTGCTTTCTACTACTAACCTGGTGAACCTGGGCATCCTGAGGCAATATACACAGACAACCCTCTCCTCTTACCCCCCCCCCCCAACACTTAAACTTGTGAGACACCTATATATCCAGATTGGAAGCCATGTACTCTCCAGCCAAGACTGGAATTACCAGTCAAGAGGAGAAGTTAAACACTTGCACCACATCACAAGGAACACATAGCCCTCCAGAACACACACCATCACAGCTATCACATAATAACACAAAAGAATACATCCACCTTCACGGAGGCTCTCAATAAAAATCTACCCAAACAGCAGAGACCTACAAGGCAGAAACGCATGCAACCACCACATCACAGCACAAAACAATGAGACACAGCTCACAAAAACAGTATGCCATGCAACCAAAACAGCTTACCCAATACACTAGTCATAGGTGACTCAATAGTAAGACACACTGATGCCCCTACTCACTAGGTTGAATAAGGAGAAAACGGTCAGCTGCCTGTCAGATGCCAGGATATACCACATAACACATGCACTCAGGTCATTCTACAACAGGTACAAATATGACTCGGTCATTGTCCATGTTGGTGTGAATGACCTGAGATGTACTTCCCCTGGACTACATGAAAAGAGACATAGAGGAACTCTCAGATCATGTAGCCCAGGTGAATATGACCCTATCCCTGACTAGCATTCTACCGTCACATGATACCACAGTACAAACAGGTGTCATTCTAAGGGGATCCAGTATCTATTAGCCTGGGATGACATGATCGACAGACCTTGATGCTTAGCCAGAGATGGCCTACATCTGTCACCCCTGGGATTCCAGATACTGCACAAAGCTCTTGCCACCCATCTAGTGGCCTTTTTAGGCAATATCCTGAAGACCAAATTACCACTGTGACACCTACATGAAATGGAACCTGAGTGTTATGCTACTTAATGCTATAGTCTAAATCCCAAGATGCACTTACTTGAAGCACTCCTTGAAATGGAGAACATTGATATTTGTGCGGTAACAGAAACCTGGTTCAAAGCACCAGAAAGCACCCTGCACTACCAGGCTATAATTCATATCACACCTTTCCGCCCCAAAACCTCGACCAAAGCCATAAAGGCAGAGGTGTCTCCATATTCATAAGGATTATGCACACCTCCAGGCTGGTAGCCCAACATAACACATCAGAGATACTTCAAGTACAACTAACACTGGGTAAGACTGCAATCCAGGCTGTTGCCTGCTATAGATCCCCCACCATGTCCCAAGACTCCAACTCCACATTCCTAAGTACCCTGGAAAATATTAAGGTCCAACCCAACACCCTCATACTGGGTGACTTTAACTACCCTTCCATTAACTTGGCAAACTACTCAAGTGCCAACACACTTGCTCAACATTTTCTGGAATTCATTAATTCCAATGCCCTGGACCAGCTCAATCTGACCCCCACTAGGGATAGCAACATCATTGACCTGGTAATTACTAACATGGACAACCATTGTTCTACACCAATAGTCAACTCTCCCTGGTCAGATCTGACCACAAGCTAGTCACCATAGATATCCACATCCCATCCTCAACTCCTGCAAGGTAACCACCATAAAAATCTTTTCCAAAGCTAACTTTGGGCTTCTAAAAACAGAGGTAGCTAATTTAACGACACCCATGCAAATGGAGAATAGGTGCAGGACTGCTGAATCATACACCAATGCACTGTATGAACACCTACACAAATGCAGGTAACAGGCCATACATAACAGAACCAAGATGCTGTCCTCCAAAAAAAGGAAGCCAATCTGGTGGTCCCCTGCCATAAACATATTCTACAACAGAAGGAAGAAACTGTTGCAGAAAAAGGTGAAGTCCCAAAACTGGAAAAATTCTCTTGTTAGCCTCAATAAAAAGCTGAGATCCCTCATCAAATGCTCTAAAGCTAGCTACAAAAACAAAACTGCAGCAGATACTAAAGACAACCACAAGGCCTTCTTTAGTTATGTCAAAAATCTACATGGCAATACTCAGATCTGCTCTGAGCTACTACACAATGGTAACGCCTGTACTGAGCCAAAAGACATTGCCGATATACTGGCTGACAGATTCAGTGCCAACTTTACCCACCTTTCACCCCCTAAAGGGCCAGTCACAATACCAGAGGAAACCAAAATACCCAATATTACTGCTGCACATGTTAAAACCGCACTTTCAAAGGTCAAGAATACAGCCTCAATGGGACCTGACAATATCCCTGGCTGTTTTCTACATGAACTACAGAGTGAACTGGCACCACCCCTGTGTGCCCTGTTCAATCCTAGCCTCACTTCAGGCTTTGTCCCCACCAAATGGTGTACTACTGCAGTCATCCCACTCCACAAAGGGGGAGCAACTATGGACCCTGGGAACTACCACCCCATTAGCCCGATGAGTCTGATATGTAAGGCTATGGAGTGCATCATCATGGACCTTATCAATAGGGACATAGAGAATCTCCAAACTCTGGACCCCACGCAGTTTGGATTTGTGAAGGGTAGAGCATGCCTGCTCAAACTGGTAGACTTCTTTGAGTCTGTCACCAGAGTTGTAACCATTGCCTTAAGCTCAATGCCAAAAAATGCATCGTCATTCCCTTTGGGAAAAACTCTGTACTGATGAATTACCACATCAATGATAGTCAACTGAACATCTGGGAACACAAGTTGATAGCAACCTCTCCTTTGACAATTACATTGCCACGGTGGTCAGAAAATCCTTCTATGTGGCATATCTCATCACAAAGGGTTTTGCATCCAGGAAGAAAGAGGTCATTGTCTCTCTCTGCTCTTCCCTCATTAGACCTATTATTGAGTACAATGCCTCATTTGGCATGTACCTCACTAGACACATGCAACAACTGGAAAGACCAGAAAAATACCTCACTAAAAGGATCCTAGGCCTTAAACACATGCCCTATATGGATAGACTCAAAAAACTCCAGCTATTCTCAGTTTCATATCGCCTACTTTGAGGCGATCTCTGCTTGACCTACAAAGCCATGTCAGACCCAGCACTGTTCGGTATGCTACATTTAAAGAAATCCCAGTCTCTCCATGCCACATGCTCCAGAGACCTCAACCTAATTACCACAATCAACAGAACATGCTGGAGGGACAGGTTCTTAACCCAGAGATTGCCCATGCTCTAGAATAGACTTCCCTCACACATCAGACAGAGCACCTCACTGGCCGCCTTCAAACAAAATCTTGACGTGTAGATGGGGAATAGAAAATTCACCCTGGGGATCACTCCAGTGGCCTTGCTTGACAGGGGTACTGGAAACTAATGTCGGGCGGCACGATGCCAAGGAATCCTTTGGCCTAGGCTTATAAAGGCTTCAGGGCCATTAGCCTAGTACACACCTATGAACCTATGAAGTGAGGATTACTGAAGTGGTAACACAAGGTTCATGTCTAAATAACTTCTCTTAATATCTACAAATGCCAATGGAAAAGAAAATAAAATAAAAGAAAAGCTTACTTCTTTTTATTTGCAGATTTCACACAGCACAACTGTGGAGAGTTTTGGCACAGGAGATCATTTCCTTTTCTGCATGCCTCTCAGATTCCTTATGACAGAAGAACACAGAGAGAAAAGGTCCTTGGTGGTGAAGATCAGTGGGAAATAATAGGAATGACTGAAAGCTAGGTTAGTCTGCAAAATAGCTTTGTTAGGACTAGAATAAGTCTGAGACAGAGGGTGAATGGAAAACAGAACATTAAAAGCTTGGTGTATAACAATTTTGATTTCAAATCTACACACCTTCCCATTAAGGGATGCAGATGACAGACTGTGTATGTATGCATGTCTGTGTTGGGGGGTTGGTTAATATTTGGTCTTTGTGATGTGTGTGTGTGTGTGTGTGTGTGTGTGTGTGTGTGTGTGTGTGTGTGTGTGTGTGTGTGTGTGTGTGTGTGTGTATGTGTGGTGTGTGCAGTTGAAGTACAGTATCCTTGATAGATATGTGTTGTGTGATATATGGTATGTGCTGTGTGAGTGGCTGGTCAGTTTTCCCAGAAAAAAAAAGAACTTCTACTCTGGGTGTGGTGGAGACCCTGAAACTTACATAAACTCCAGGTTGCATGATATAGAGAAATAAAATGGAGAAATCAGACCATTAGAATCTTTTCAGTGCTACAAGTTGAGGCTCAATTTGTTTTTGCCACATTGAGGCATGGGGTTTCAGAAAAGGACATATAGGCTTGATAGCTCCTTATTACAACACACATTAGCACTGACACCTTCAAAGTAAACCTAGGCTACTGGATAGTAAACATCAAATTCTCTGCCCGTCTGTCCGCTGTTGCCTTCCTTGATGCTCCAGGGAAATTTAGGCTTGCAATTGAGTTTACAGGTTCAGTGCTACCTTTACCCCTCTCTCACTCCCTAAACGGCCCATATCTATACAGGAAGAAGGCAGAATCCCTGTAATCACAACTATGCAGGTAAAAGCTGCACTCTCTAAAGCCAAAAATACAGCATCCATGAGACCAGACAACATCCCAGGCTGCATTTTACACGAACTTCAGAATGAACTGGTCCCCACCTAAGCACCATGTTCAGTCATAGCCTCACATCAGGCTTTGTACCCACTGAATGGCACACAGCAACAGTTATCTCACTCCACAAAGGGGGAGCCACCACTGATCCCAGGAACTATCACCCTATTAGCCTGACGAGCCTGGTATGCAAGGCCATGGAACGTATCATCATGGAACTCATAAACAAAGACATTGGTAACCTCTAAACTCTGGACCCCATCCAGTTTGGGTTTGTCAAAGGCAGATCATGCCTCCTGAACCTGATTGACTTCTTTGAGGCAGTCAACAAAGCTGTAGACGAGGGTAAGGTGGTTCACACAGCCTATCTTGACCTCGCCAAGGCTTTCAACACCATCCCCCATTCTGGAATTATAGCTAAACTCACTAAACTAGGTATAAATCCCTACATCACAAGATGGGTTACCAACTGGCTCACTGACAAAACCCACAGTGTAAAAGTTGCAGACTCCAAATCTGACTTCAAACCAGTGACAAGTGGAGTATCACAGGGTTCAGTCCTGGAACCTCTCCTATTTGGTATCTACTTCTCTGAAGTACAGGCTAACACAAAAGGCCTCTGGCTAATGAAGCTCACAGATGACTGCAAACTAGGAGCCTAATTTGAGTCCCCAAATGATGTGGACATACTACAAAAGGGCCTCAGTGAGACAGATGCCTGGTGTCAAAGCCATGGCTTCAAGCTCAATGCCAAAAAGTGCATTGTCATCCCCTTTGGTAAAAACTCTGTACCCATGAGCTACCACATAGGTGGTTGTCTACTTAACACCAAAAGTGTGATAAGAGACCTTGGGACACAGGTGGACAGTAGTCTCTCCTTTGATAACTACATCACCACAGTAGTCAGGAAGTCCTTCTACATGGCACACCTCATCACAAAAGGGTTCTCATCCAGGAAAAAAATGGCCATTGTTCCCCTCTACTCGACACTCATTAGACCCATTATAGAGTACAATGCCCCTTTGGAATATACCTCACAAGACACCTGCAGCAGCTGGAAAGGCCACAGAAGTGCCTCAAACAGATGCTCTAGACTGACCGTCTCAAAAAACTCCAACTTTTCTCTGTAGCATATCGCCTACTCTGAGGTGATCTCTGCCTAACATATAAAACTATGTCAAACCCAGAGCTGTTGAACATACTACACCTAAAGAAATCCCAATCCCACCGAGCTACACGCTCTAGCGACCTAAACCTTGTCACCACATTAAACAGGGCATGATGGAGGGATAGATTCCTGTCCCAGAGACTTCCCATACTCTGGAACTTGCTACACATCTATGTCAAACAAAGTTCCTCATTAGTACTCTTCAAGAAAAATCTTGAAGAGTGGATGGGAAATAGGAAATACACCCCAGGGATCACTTCTGTGGCTCTGCTCGACAGTGGCGCAGAAAAGTAAGTTTCTTGGGTGGCATAAGCCAGGGAACCTTGTTGGCTAGGCTTACTTAGGCCCTTGGGTCAATAGCCTAGTACCTACCTATGAACCTATGAACATTGATTACTTAGTAATTAACCTATGCAACTAACCCAAATTGTGAGTGAAGGATCCTATGGAGGGACACTGAGCACAATTCTAGAAGCTATCTTGTACACCCTTTTACCCTGCCTAGCTGATGAGATCCTATTTTTCAACAAGTTGGGAGAGGAGGAGCAACTTGATGACAAACCCACCGCAGGTCTTAAGAGTGGCTCCAACTCCAGGCTCTTCTACTCAGCAGCCCAGATGACTGGCTAAGTAACAACCCCATCCTGTAGCACAGCTTAGCGCAATATCTGTCCAGTATGTTTTCAATCCGCTCACCAACACTACCCTAGGATAGGCATGCTCATTCTCTCTTCCTGTCATGTGCTTGAATCACTAATCTAAGTCCAGTTCCCTGGGTCATAGTCAGAGCCCACATCTATGGCATCAGTGCAGGTTGCTAAAGTAAACCTCTGATTTGATGGGGAGTTTATGACTAACAAGCAATGGCAATAAAAGTTTAATGATGTGTATAGGGTGTATACAAATAGAATTATGTGCATATTGAATAGATATACTGTACATACAAAAAATATCCACTCAGATTTTTCTTTAGTACAGGTAAAGTAGTAAAAAAATTCTATAGTCAAAAACTGATTTTGCACATCTTCCTTTTGTTAAGATTCAGTGCAGAAAATGTCTATAATTCTTGAAGCTCTTTCAGCTTGCGTCTTCTTACTCCCCAACACCGCTGTTTCAAGCACAAATTCTCCTTGTATTAACAGGCCAACTTCTTTGAATACCAAGGCCATTGCCATTGTTTTTTTATATGCCACACATTCTCTGTAATGCAAAAAGTGTACAAGTCTGCTTTAATGGGAAATACATGTGCAAAATACCCTATGTACTACACTGTTTGCAACCATAGTATTTACAAAACAATTTAAATTATTCTGGCACATCATGCGGTGTGAAATGACACACTCTGTTAATATGCATCTAAGTTCCCCTGCCTACCTTACTCATGTGCTAACCCTAACTAGCCCCTAACTGTAACCCTACACATTACGTTACTAAACTCCCTTTCCCTTATAGCACCGCTATGAAAAAAAGACTTGATCTTGTCTTTTTTAGCTGGGGTTTACTGAAATAGGGCTTCAGTGGGAGAGAAGAAATCAACATTTTGTGATTTGCTCTTAGTAGTTATTTCAATGTTTTGAATTCTGTCTCTTGAGTTTCAGCCTTTCTTGATATACTCACATCTCTCTATAAGTCTATCAATATCTTTATCTATATCCATCTATATGAATGCATTTTTATCAAGTAGTCCCTTTGTTGAATTGTGAGAAAGTCTGCATAGCTGAACAAAAATCACCTTGTCAAATCTTATTGGCTTTCTCACCTTGAGATCGTAGCACAGTGGGGATCAGAGAATTTGCCCTTATTTATGTAATTAGCATAGAATGTGGAGGACACACAACAAACTTAAGTAAATGCATTGCTATATCTATTCATGTGTATGCTTTTCAGTATTTTGACATTGTATCAAATGAATGTCACCCATATTCATTCTCTCTCTCTCTCTCTCTCTATATATATATATATATATATATATATATATATATATATATATGTATATATATATATACACACACACACACACACACACACACACACACACACACACACACACACACACACACACACACACACACACACACACACACACACACACACACACACACACACACACACACACACACACACACACACACACACACACACACAAAACACAATATTCTGCAATGTTGAACTAAAAGTAGCACACTAGAATTGCAGTGTTTGCAAATAAAAAAGAAGTTAGCTCACTTATGTGTTTTATGTATATTTCTTATTTGTTCATTAGGGAGATGGGCATATATTTTTCAAGGTAAAATTTGTGTCCCAAGGTAATTTGTTATATATGTGCGATCAAAGAAATATTATGGGACAATAAATACAGTATATTGACCATACTGTACAAAGGAACTGACATAGAAACTTAAAAACTATACCAAGTAGAGGTTTCCCAAATTAGAAAAAATTGGAGAAATTATGCTGTGAGAGTTGTCTTTAAATTCAAAGTTATCATAAATGTATGAACTGTAAGGTTTTTCATTAAATACTTCTTAGTTCTGTCATTTTAATGGTCTAGTTTTTCTGTTACTAGAAACTATAAGTTAATTATAGTAGATTTATTGTAATACTAGCTTGCCCTTTCTGAGTACACATGACAGCAACTAAACAGTCAGTTACAATCTCAAATTTTACAAAGAAAGATTACTAAAATAATAGGTCACAAAGGGATCTGGCTGACTTGGTATAGTCTTGTATTATTAATATTTTCTTTGGAGTTTTAAGTTATTAGTTTTATGACAAAATAGATAAAATCTGGTAAGTAATCTTAGGACTGGCTCGGTTTTAATAATCTGGTGGTTCCCACCAAAGTGACTGTAGTGAACATGGCTACTCTCATGTCTCACGAATGCATTAAGACCTTACTTTTGCATGATACATGTGACTGTCTAACAAGATAGCTTTAAAGCATGAATGGCAGACATGCAGACTGACTTTTAGCTGCAGTGATGCTGCACTGCAGAAGACTCTGTACTACAACAAAACAGCTGGCATAACAGAGACCAAATCATACCACAACAATATTTGCAGTTCAGCCACGCATACCATATGTCTCAGGTATATATTCAAATTATAGCAGAATTATGCAAGCGCAGACACAAACCCTTACAGATAGCAATCAGAAACCCACAATAACAGTTCTGCTATGAGTAATCATTACAGAATCATTTACATCATATGTGACCATTCCTACAGCCTCAGAGGCTGCGTATTACATACAAATTAACATCAGAGATTAAAAAAATTCTTTAAACGGCTCCTCCCACTTTGAAGGACAGGTTTCCTACACCCATGAACTATACCAACTCGACTGCTCTGCAGACTGCAGCTCAATATTGGAGGAAGTCCCCAAAGCAGTGCACAGTACTCTCAGCCATTTCACTTTTTTAACTCACATATGCGAACAACTGATTTCAGAGACTTCATGGATGAAGGACATATGAGGAACCACTAAGCTATTACACATGAAATAACAACACAAAATTTTGAAATAGGTTGTTATAAACTTCACTTTGATCACTCACCCTTTGTGGGCTCAGTATTTGCTCTTTAACCTTGTATGTGTGTTTCTGGAATTTACTTCTAACCAAATGCCCAGCCTTTGCAGCCCCATGATTTTAGCTGGCATATTATCATCACTCAAACGCATCCAACACTAAAAACTTGCTCTGTAGCCTATGCTATAGATAGCTACATGAAACAGTCATACTCCTGTGCTACCATTCAGACCTCCACTGGAGAAATGGACATGCAATACACATCAAGTGTAAAAATGTTGACTACCACTTACCACTAACTGCCATTCTGCCATTTTCTAAATAATGCCCATCAATTTCCTAAACTTTATCCATCACCAAAAGACAGGCCATCTCTTGTTTTAATCCACAACACCCCACCACCCCACAAAAATAGAAAGTTTTGACTTTCTCCATATTGCTTGTGCTATGTGTATGATGTAAGATGTATGTCTTAGAAGATGTAAGAGGTATGTCTCTTTTTTTTCTTGGCAAATCACTGAGCTTTACAGTAAGTCAAAATTGCCAAAGGAGTTTTGTGTATCTTTTTCATCAAAAAATGCATGTTGTTGCAAATCTGTTGTTCTAACTAAATGAATTTGAGTAACACAAAAATGGCGGCCTGTCTATGGGAGAATATGACTTATGGCTGCTTTTTGCTTACTATTCTGGTTTTGTGGGATTACTGTGATTTGTGAGGATGAACTTGGAATACTTTAATGTGTAGCTATTATTTCTATGGAAGAAAGCTGAAATGCTATCCGATGCTGCCAGTTTTAGCTATAAGTGATGTGTGGGGCTGGAGAGGTCTGTAGAAACTGACATGAAGGTTTCGCTGTTTTCTCATTTTACAGAGTTATTTAGTTTGTTTTATTGTAATGTTTTTTTTAAAGAGTTACTACTTGGTTTTGCAGAACTAATGTACATTTGCAGGATTAATGAGATTTATGTGAAGCAACTTGGGATACTTTCATTTGTGGCAGCTGTTCCAATGGAACAAATATGAAATACATTACACAGCCACCATTTTAGCTATAACTGCTGGGTGGACATGGGCACTGTCTGTAGAAATTAATAACCCTCTTATTGTTTTTCTCCATTTAGACAGTAACTATCTGGCTTTGCGAGATGAACATGGTTTCTGTGAAGTAACTTGGATTCGTTTTAAAATGTGGAAACTGCTTGCACGGAAGTTCACAAAGCTCAAAAATATATGGCGCTGGACATTGTTTTATGAAAATCATCTGAACTGCACACATATGTACCTCTAACTTCTGAGATGTGGATGTAGCACTGTCTTGAAAGTAGCTCATATCTTATTCTTTCCTCAGTTTAAATGGTCACAATCTAGCTTTCAAGATTAGTGGCCATTTGTGCGAATTAAGATGGACTACTTAAATGGACATATGAAATATGCATAGATAAAGTAGCTCTGACTGGTGGAGCTGTCTGTAGAGGAAAATGAAGTAATGGGCTATTGTGTGTGGAGCAAAGATAAATTAATTACCTTCCCGTCCACTTGTATCATACTCAGATGTGTGAATGGTACACAGACATGGCTAAAACTACTTTGTGAGGGCAGGGTCAGTCTGGGTGAATGTAAGCGACTTTCTTGCGACTTCTTCAGTTTAAATCACCTTTCAAAAAATAAGGTGTAAAACTAACTGTGTACACCACATGTTTGATTGCAATCATTAAAAAGTACTGGCCACAGTAAAGCATTTTAATTTGCTTTATTCATTAATTATCCCTGCCAAATCAGATCAATGACTGTTTAATTCAGAAAAACGAGAGCAGAGAGCAGTCACTTTCATCTACAGACTGTTTCATGCCTACCAATTACATTGATTTTACAGGTTGTTTCAACTCAGATGACTGTGATCAAATGAAAAATAGTCAGTAATGTATTTCACATGTTAATGTCAGATACATAAAGTGAGAACACTGTGACTCCCAGATTGTGCACACAAGCACACATACACATAGCCACACACACACAGACAGACACACAAACACTCACCTTACTCTTAAGATGGCAGCTTGATTAACTGCTTCTGATGTGTTTATTGATTTACTTTTCTTTAGCATTTCTATGTTTAATCATTTTACTTGCTAAATAACATTTCAAAATGGTGGCAGTGTGTTTGATTTTGAAGTCTGTGAGGGTGTATGGAATTGTAAGAAAGTGAGGCCTAGGTGGCCTGCACTAGTCTTCTCCTATACGAATAGGTGTATGTCAAAATATTTAACTGTCAAAATATCAAAACTCAAAATATTAGAAAGACAACCTGCCCCCTGCATGCCACACCCTACCTCCAACCTATATACCAGTTCTGGGATTGCACAATAGTGAAAAAGGGCAAGTTCCATGTTTTCAAAATTTTGATGTTTAGACATTTTGTGAACCCAACAGCTTTTCGGTATTTTGACTTTGTATCAAATGAATGTCATCCATATTCATTCTGTCTGTCTGTCTCTCTCTCTTTATATATATATATATATATATATATATATATATATATATATATATATATATATATATATCTCTATATATATATATATGGTTCTAGGACGTAAGATCGACAAGGAAAAGACCGACACCGACTTCACCGACGCGAAAACACCGACACAGAAATAATCAACACTACAAACCACGGACATTTCACAGGTAAGGGGTTTAAAATTCGCTAATCAAGCCTACCATGTTCAGGTAAGGTGGCAGTGTTATGCATGTGTTAAATTTAAACCCCTTACCTGAACATGGTAGGCTTGATTAGCGAATTTTAAACCCCTTACCTGTGAAATGTCCGTGGTTTGTAGTGTCGATTATTTCTGTGTCGGTGTTTTTGCGTCGGTGAAGTCGGTGTCGGTCTTTTCCTTGTCGATCTTACGTCCTAGAACCATATATATATATATATATATATATATATATATATATATATATATATATATATATATATATATATATATATATATATATATATATATATATATATATATATATATATATATATATATATATATATACACACACACACACACACACACACACACACACACACACACACACACACGTTGGCATCACTAACACTGAAACAAAACTATCAAAATAAAGCACATTTACTCTTCAGCATGTGTGCTCTGAGAAATTATATTGCATGCCACAATGAAACATGTTTTGAAGGGGAAGGCAAGCCCCCTTACACACTCAGTATACCCTGTTAAATATATATTTTCCTACCCTGGTAAAGTAGCAGTTTTACACAATTTGTCAACTGTTTTGTTGACCAACGTGTGCCAACAAAACAGATGTTGATTTTAAAGACAGTCAGCTTACTTAATGACTCCCATATATTTATGCATTAAGTCAGTAAATAATGAGAAAATAATGATTAAAATGTTCATGTCATGAAGTGTAAAGCTTGGCTTGAGATGATTGTCACTGTTGAAGTGACACCCCAACCCCATGTGTGAAATGGGGAAAAGGGTTTGAGGATGGATGGATGGATGGAAGTGCCTCAGTAATCTGTTAAGTAAAATAAGAGCAAAAAGGATGAGCACTTTGGCTCTTCAGTATTATGCAGAATCATGAAAATCAGAAGGAAAGTCAGTGAATTATGTGTCTGACTGCAAAAAAGTACACTTATAATCCATTAATCCAAATCTTGAGTGCTCAAGTTTTATCCTGGTAAGGAGGAAGTTGGGATGGTTCTGTGAAGTACATGTGCATTTTGTATGATTATACCCAATGAAATGTTGTGATATTTAGTAAAGAGTGAAGATTGTTTGCGTTATCTGAATGAGGTTTGCAATGGCAGTTTGAGATCCTGCGTGTTAGGATGTTAATTAGACATGTATTATATGTTCACTGTAAGCCTCATACATAACTGAATAGTGCAATAAATACTGTTATGATGAGCTGTAATACTGACCATCAGAATATAAGGAGGGAAAAACTGGCTCAGTAAAGTCAACAGCAACAGGAGCTTAGGTAAGTCTAATTACAAAAAGAGTAATAAAAGTACTGGGGGGAGCCCTGGGAACTGTGACCTGCACTAAGGGACTGAGTAATGTGGGTACCAGGAAATAAGTAGGGCATCAAGAAAAGGCATGGCACCAAAGCTGACACCATGCACTAAGGGACTGAGTAATGTGGGTACCAGGAAATAAGTAGGGCATCAAGAAAAGGCGTGGCACCAAAGCTGACACCATGCACTAAGGGACTGAGTAATGTGAGTACCAGGAAATAAGTAGGGCATCAAGAAAAGGGGTGGCACCAAAGCTGACACCATGCACTAAGGGACTGAGTAATATGGGTACCAGGAAATAAGTAGGGCATCAAGAAAAGGGGTGGCACCAAAGCTGACACCATGCACTAAGGGACTGAGTAATGTGAGTACCAGGAAATAAGTAGGGCATCAAGAAAAGGCGTGGCACCAAAGCTGACACCATGCACTAAGGGACTGAGTAATGTGAGTACCAGGAAATAAGTAGGGCATCAAGAAAAGGGGTGGCACCAAAGCTGACACCATGCACTAAGGGACTGAGTAATATGGGTACCAGGAAATAAGTAGGGCATCAAGAAAAGGGGTGGCACCAAAGCTGACACCACACCATGCACTAAGGGACTGAGTAATGTGGGTACCAGGAAATAAGTAGGGCATCAAGAAAAGGGGTGGCACCAAAGCTGACACCATGGGAGGTGACAATGATTCCTTCACTTATGGCTCCTTTTCACCCAAGGCCAGTCCATTCTACAGTGCATTGTATGGTAATCCGTTATAATGCATTACACAGTGATAGCAACAAAAGTTGTCCATTTCAGCAACTGGCTTCCATCTCACCAACCAATCCCAAATTTTTATTTTAAGAATGAGTGTATGACTTTTTTCTGAAATACTTTCTCGTGCATTTCTGTAAATAAGCTGCACTATCTTCTGACTTGTGTTATCTTGACTATTAGTATAATTTAAAACTTAATTTCTCAAATCATCAAGCAATAAAAGTTGCTATGCATTAATTAGATACATCTTACTTTTAAACTGTAAAAGAAATAATCATTTTGGTCACAAAAATACAATTATACGTCAGTCTTTTTTCATGAAAACTAAAATGGAAAAAAATGGCAAATATTCACTTTTTAGCATAAATCATAATTAAGACAACCAATAGGTAATGTTTATCAAATAATTCCCATATGTTTGTCCAAGCCATTTGACAATTACTTTTTATGTGTAGAAAGACACCTACATTCACTGTGTTCAGAAATGTTAACTCTTTATTCTTGCACTGAACCTTAGCAAAATGTTGCAAACATGCATGGCAGTAATGAAATTATGTTAATTATTCACAAGATCTGTATAGCAAATAAGGAAATCAAACAAAAAGCAGAGAGGAACAAGTAGAGAATAAGGCTTAATAAACAGTCAGTACCCAAATACTTAAATATTTATGGAATTGGAGATAATAAATAGTAAATGCATTTATAAACTGCAATATACGTATGAAGACATTTTAAAGTTTAATGTAATCTGTCTCTTCTGTTACACACACACACACACATACACTTTGCTCACATTGGTTTCTCACACACAAATAAAATAAATTCAGTTAGAAGGAGATGCGGCAAAATATGTAATAAATAAATATATACTTCAACATATACATGATCGGGTCTACTTCAAAACATCGAAAGCCCACAATATTGAAGACCAAATCATCGAGACAAAAGCATCGAAACCTCACTTCAGCGAACGACCGAATTGTTGAATCCATTCCCAGGGTAAGTAACCAGAACTAATGAAAACAAAACTATACCATTCCCAACCCACCGAGGTGGAGGACTGTGCCTCCATACCCCAGAACTAAATATACCAACTCCGAGATCACACTACAGTTGGGAAAAGAGCAAAGTCCACCTTGTTGGCCAACAATGGATCACACAATCTGGTCATTCACTGAAGTGAGGTTTCAATGCTTTCATCTAGATGATTTGGTCTTTGATATTGTGGGCTGTCAATATTTTCAGGTAGACCCACATGGTCATATTCTACAGGTCTTCTAAAAACTAGATAACATAAAGCAGCCAAGTGACAGTAATGGGACAATTTTATTGTTAAAGCAATTAGTACAAATAAAGCCAATATGTCAAATGAGTTGTCAGATCTGTTTATTCAAATTAAAAGTAAATTTCCAACAATTCTGAATGCACTGCCACTACTTTTCTCCATAATAACTTGAACAGATGCATTGCAGACCATAATGTCGATCACTGTGGGTTTTCCTGACAATCATTTAGACTTCCCAATAAACAATTATAACAAGGACTGTTTTACACCATTACCCATGCAGTTCATTAGAGTATAGGTTAAAAAAGAAATACAAGTCAAGTTTTAATAGCCATTAGGCCCAGCCAGTTTTTTTTATAATATTTCAGTGAATCCTCCCATACAGGCAATGTGACATTCATCTGTACCTTGTGTTATATTATGCTTTATAGTTTAATTAAGTGTTTTAATGGCCATTTCTTTTAAACACCTTCATTAAGTTATCACTTAAGACATAGGCACACATATTTTAAAGGAAGCAAAGATAAACCATATTAACATGCCATAATCATGCATTACATATTACATGTATGTTTTATTTCTAACAATCATTCACTCCTCCTCCTGAACATTATTCTGCATGCACCATTCCCACAAACTCCATGCATGTCTGTGTAATTGGATCCTTCCCTTTTCTAAAGGAGCAAACTATTTCTTTTATGGCCATGACTTAATGAAAGGTGTATCACATTTTAAAGCTATGTTTTGAACTGTTTTAACAAATACAGGTGCTATTAGTCACATCATTAAAGTTTGTGAGATTCCGAAGAATTATAGGTGATGAGAAGTGTACCACAAATTACCAACTTTCAGCCTCATAACACAAGCAGAACTTTCTCTTATGTCCAAATGTAAATAAGAGAAACAGCAAGATATGGATTCAGCATGAGGATCTTACTAATTTAGAGTATTATAACAATTAACAGTGTTATTCTTTCATGCACTTTATTTAAAAGTATTATCTTGAAACTGCAAACAGCATTTGCAGAGCTGTGCAATATTCTGTTATATCTTGACTTCTCAAAAAGTGGCACACATTCGACTCTCATTCAGGCAGATTATTAAAGAATTATTGTAAAAGTTCAAATGGTTATATAGTCCCATTCACTTTAAATTGAAAACACGAAAAATATTATCTTAATTTTATTATACTGCTTAGCAAGCTTGCTAAAAGCAAAACTGCAACAGTTAATAAATACAGTATAATGTTATTTTTGCAGAAGGGTTGTATCCACACACCAGTTAAACAAATGTACTAATTCCAGGGTTGTGATTCTTCAAATATACAGGAAATATCAAGTATCCCCTTTACTCTGATGTAGGGCAACCACAGAATCAGTATCTAAAGTTATTGGAGAGTTGCACCTCTACCTACTATCCACAGGTACAGTAGAACCACACCCCCTTGAAAACAGTTATATATGTATGAGCTATCTAATAAAATACTTATTAAGATGTGTTAATGACTGATGGTTCTGAGTGATACTGCCTGTCTTTCCTCAATGACTTTGTGGATATTAATATCTCTAACTTTGTAAGACACACTCGTCTACAGTGCTGGAACTCTGAGAGAAAGGAGATATGAAATTTCCTGAAAGACCAATTCTTTTTACATTTTAAATCTTTAGCAATAAATTTACTGTTGAATGTTGCAAACTGTTATGTTTGTAACTGAAATCTACATTTTGAGAAAGCAGAGTACTTTTCACACTGCATTTCAGCACTCATTTTGCAGATTACTTTCTACTTAATTCAGTACATCTAAAACTTACTATTGCAAAATTACACAGTAGTATTAAGATTAATTTAAGAAAACTAAGATTTGAGGTTTGCTTATTCAAAGTAATACAATGTCTTGTCTGTGTATAATAGTACCATGTAACATTGTTTGATGTGACAGCAAGACATACTTTTAAGTACCATCACGATCCATTTACCTGAATGGCACAATATAATTTAATGTTGTAAACATTTCTAAAATAATTTAGTGCATTAAACTTGATGCCTACTGTGCCTGCTTATTAATTCATGTACATATACTCATGGATGCATGACTTTACAGAAATGCATGAAAAAATTTAATGAAATATGGAATAAGCATATTGGATTGAAAATCAGCTCAGCTTCAAAGAGCATTCAAGGTATGACAGTTTCACAAAGCCTATATTTTACTGACAGTATCATGGATTGGCATAGAAAGAATTAGACCAGGGATAAGTAAAACCCCTGCAGAACTGTTTTCTTTTTCTTTTTTTCTTTTTTTGAATCTAGCATATCTTGTGCTGAACAGTATGTCATTATTGCCTTTTCCAAACAAAAGTGCTGGTGTTAGTATTCAGTTGTTTATCATTCTACCAAACAAGTTGCTGTATAAAATCTTCTATTTTTATTAAGCTCTTTTAAGACACTCACTTTACAAAGACTTCATCACAGCAATTAAAATTTACTGCAATGTCCAGTAAATATAAGCTTGATAAAATTATCTCTAGTACTATCAACTAAGGTACAATTGATTTAATTAGAATCCAGTATGATTAACACATTTGTATAATATGCCTTTGTAGTTTATGATCTAACCATCTTTCAACCCACTGTATAATGCAATTACTAAAATTGTGTAACTTCATGTTTTTATTATATAACTGAGCAATCTAAGTTTTGCTAGGTATAAGAACACTATAACACCTTGTTCTGTATCCATAGCTGGATATAGTATTGTAGAAGCCAGTTAAACTTGTAAGGGTAGAATGACCTTTTACATACCCATGTTGATAGAGATCCAACTAGGGATAATATTAACTAAACATTTCTCAAAACATTAACCAATCATTTTTAGATTTATTGGCTTGTAATCATCCATTATGTCTACTTTGCCTCCCTAATGAAGCAGGATAATATGTGATTATTTGCACTCCTTTGGGATTCTGCTATTTAATAGCAGCAAGTTAAAGATACCTACCAGGGATTCAAATATTGTATTCTATATCATGCAAATAAACCATCCAGATATTCTGTGAGGCACCATACTAGATGAATGTTTTAACCTTGCCAAAGTCTGTTGCACTTTTTAAGCTCTGCATACAAATCTCATACAGATTGTGCCAAACTAAATTACCCCCTACAGAACATAAATCATTCCATTCCTTGTATGCTATACAAGTTTCACCTTCTTCTTGTCCAGAAGATTTAAGTTGTATATAATTTGAAAGTGATATAATTTCTTAGAAAGTATTAGACTCTGGATGGTGCAGTGGAGCAGAGTTAGCATTGTCACCTCAAAGCAAGAGGTTCTCTGGTTCGATTCTTGGATGGGGTGCCATCTGTGCAGAGTCTGCATGTCCTCCCTGTGTTCATGTGAATTTCCTCCAGGTGCTCCAGTTTCCTCCCACATTCAGTTTCAGCACCATAGAATTAATTTAGAGTTTTGTTAAACAATCTGATCAGTCATTTTTTTTTTGCCTTTCCATGTTTTATATACATATGTATGTATATATATATATATATATATATATATATATATATATATATATATATATATATATATATATATATATATATATATATATATTTATATAAAACGAGTGCACTTAAATTAGACAAAACACATAATTATCAATGTACTTAAATTACACAAAACACCCAAATGTCATTGTTAATAAAAATTGAACATTTACTCTGCTTTAAAAGAGCTTCAAGGAATTATCTTGCACCAAGCAATAATGAAACCATGTTTTTTTGAAGAAGGACAAATGCCCCTGCACCCCCCCCCCCATACTAAATACATACATTCCTACTCCAGGATTGCACTATAGTGGGGAAAGGGCACATTTTCCAAACTCAGTAATATAGTGATCTCACACAGTTGTTATCCTCTGCATTGTTGACAAAAAATATTTCAACAAAGCAGACGTTAACAAAAAAGACAATTGACTTCCTTACTGGCTATCATATAAGGATTAGAACTTTAACTATTCAGTATTATGGAGACTGTTATAAAAATCAGAAAGAAAGCAAATGAATATACATTTAATTGCAAGTCAAAAGTACATATAATGCATTAAGTTAAATCTTGAATACTCAGAAGTTTCTCTTTGGAAATGGAGATGTCGGTATGGTTTTGTACAGTGCATATGCATTTTGCATGAGTTGACCCAAAAACATTTTCTGATGCTTACTAAAGGTTCAAGAATGTTTGTGTTATCTGAGTAAGACTTGCAATGACAATTTTTGAGCACATTTCTTAGAATTTTAATGAGAAACATATAACAAGATAAATTCAGGGCACATGAATCAGCATAAATGTGCAGTAGATAATGTTGTATTCACCTGTATTACTGAGCATCAGACTATAACGAGGCAATGAATTTCTGATTTAATAAACTGGACAGAAATTGGAGCTTAGGTGAGTACAATTAAAAACAAAGAATAATTAAAGTGCTGGGAGGAGAAATATTGGGAAGTGTGGTCTGCACTAAAGAACTGAAGAATGAAGGTACCAGTAAATAAAATATCCTCACATCCACTTTCACCGTCAAACCTGTGCCCACATCCTATATAAAACTACTCTTAAACAAATTTAAACCATGCTCTTCTTCAACTGATGATCTTCTAAGTGAGTACCTAAAATTAGCTGTTGGAAGCATTCACTGTCCTGTCGCAATCATTATAACTAGGTCAACCCACTCTGATGGATCTTCTGCATGTCCACAAAACAAACAGCACCAGAATTTCTCATTCTAAAGACTCAAACCTTGCCTGTGATATAAGTAGGACCTGCTGGAGAGACAGGTATGTATTCCAGAGACTACCCCATCTCTGGAACATGCTCCCATCCATGTGAAGTAGAGTTCCACTGCAACCCAGTTCCTGTGCAACTTAGACAATTGTATGGGGAACAGGAAACTGATACCTGGTTTGGCACCTATGTCTCTAATGGACAATGGCAACTTGTAAATGGTTCATCTCCCAGGATCCCGCTTGTAAATGTTTTAACTCCCAAGCCCTTGTTTGCACTTATCAAGGGTATCAGAACTTGTCAGATATTTGGGATGCATGATTAGGCTTAAAAAAGCCATTGTGGTCGTTAGCCTAGTAAACATCTATAAACTTATGAATCTAGATAACCCATGTTACCTCTATCTGGAAAAAGAGTTACACATTATCCCTTTGCACAAAGGAGTAAATTCAACAAACCTTAATAAATTTAGACCTATAGCAATCTTATCTTTCCTCACTAAAATACTTGAAGAACATATTCAAAAACAATTACTAAACTATTTCCAGCAGGAAGAACTCCTATCCCCTATTCAATATGGCATCCATCCTTCCCATAGTAGTAGCACTTCCCTTCTAACCTATATAAATACATAGATGTCAATAAAACTAGAGCTAATGGCAAACTAGTCCCTTTTTCTAGACTTGTCTAAACCCTTCAACAGTTTGTCACAGCCAACATCTACCTCAAATGTCCTCAGTAGGTTTCTCTCAGCCCAGCTTTCTGAGGTTCAAAAGCTACATAATCGATATTAGTCATCAAACTGGCATTCCATGCTTTCTCATTACCTCCCAGTAATCACTGGTCTACCACAAGGCTTTGTCATTGGTCCCCTCCTCTTTAACATTTTCTCAAACATCCTCTATAGTTCCAAGCAACAGGCCACCCTAATACAATACACAGATTATTCCAGTCTCATTTGCACATCTGACAATATGTTACACCTCCAAAAAATTACTCAGGAAGCTTTAACAGCCACTGAAACATGGCTTTGTAACTCACAACTCATGCTCAACAGAAAAAAACACCACACTAGTACTTTTCTCCCCAAATCCCTTTCTCATGAAAAACTACAATTTAAAGTCCTCTCTCTTGATAATACAACTACTGAAGTCACTTCTTATTGCAAACTATTAGGGGTGATAGTGGAAGGTAAACTTACATTCAACCTGCATACACAAAATCACTTAAGAAAAACTCATGATAAACTTGGGATGCTTTATGGAGCTGCAAACTCTCTCACAGATGCAACTAAAATTGTATTTGCCACTACTTATCTCCTCCCCACTCTTCTTTATGGTGCTCCCGTCCTTACTAACCTCCAGGCTTCACAAAAATTAAAACTTGAACAATGCTATAACAAAGTTGCTAAATTTGCAGCACATACCCCTTTCAGAACCAACCACTGTATAGCACTAAAAAGTCTAAATTTGTTTGAAATGCCACATCAGCTAACATATACACAGCTTCTTACCAGCTATAAAATTATCCAGCATCCATCTGCCTGTCCAGCACTAAAAAATATTCTACACAACTATGTTCGCAGTCAGTCAATGCAATCCAGTATGAACAGAAAGTAAAATAACGAGAAAGCCAGTCGGAGTTAATGCTCCACTATGAACAGAAAGTAAAATAACGAGAAAGCCAGTCGGAGTTAATGCTCCACTATAACAACTGGCTTTCTCGTTATTTTACTTTCTGTTCATAGTGGAGCATTAACTCTGACTGGCTTTCTCGTTATTTTACTTTCTGTTCATAGTGGAGCATTAACTCCGACTGGCTTTCTCGTTATTTTACTTTCAATGCAATCCAGTGACCAAAAACTCCTGTCTGCAAACCTCACAACTCTGCTGGGCACTGTATGTACTTGTACAAGGTAGCCAAGGCCTGTATCCATCAGGTCTATACCTACCCTCCCATCTTTCAAAACCACTCTGAAAGATTACTTAGCTAAAATCTGTCTCTGTTCTTGCTCAAAACCAGGATAAACTATATCCCTAAATGTGAACAAGTACCTTTTCATTCCTTATACCTCCTTACTCTCCATTCTTCACTTACTTCCTTACTGCAATCAAATTGTCTTCTCTTACTTTTTTTTAAATATAACATTATTCTGTTTTTCCCTTACTTCATGTTGCAATTCCTATTTATATTAGACTAACTTACGTTTAATTTCTCTACAAACTGTCTAAAATTTCTCTAAATATTAAATGATTGTCGAATACCTTGTATTGAATCTTAAATATTTTTATATTGTGTCTAATTTGTTATAATTATTTCAACTGCACATGTTTTTATTTTATTTTTGAAGATTGTAAAATTATTGTTCTTAAAATGCTTTGTAATAATTTGTAGCTTTTCTCCGTGGGCCACTGCTGAAAATAGGCTTCAAACCGGTCGGACTTTCCCGGTAATCAAATATCAATCAATCAATAAACAAATAAATAAATAAAAGCTAACCAGAGGTAGGCATCAAGCAATGGTGTGGTGCCGAAACTGAGACAATAGAAGGTGACAATGACTGTTATGGTTCCATTCTGTTATACTGCATTATAGAGTGACAGTAATGAAAGCTGTATATACAAGCATTCGGACTTCATCTCACAAACCAATGCAAAATTGTTCTTTATGGCATTTTTTCTTGAAATACTGTTTCACAAATTTCTGTAAATAAGCTGCACTCAGAAACAAATAATTTTCAAACAGTGGTAGAGCCTCTCTCAAAGTGATCTACAGTTTATGCACATTTATTTATTTATTGCATTTGTTTACCGGGAAAGTCCACTGGACCTGAGAAGAGCCCATTTTCAGTGAAGGCCCGGGTAGAAAAGCTCCACATGTAATTACATGGAGAGAATTATTACACAACAATACAGAGTATGTAAGACAGCAGAGGCACATTAAAATAAAATAACAATGACAAAATAATATTGATGAAGAAATTGTATAAATTTGATAACAGTAAGGGATTGTCTACTATTATGATATGTGGGTTGTTATAAAAGGTTTAAATGTATAGATAAGGTTGGTTGAGTTAAGAAGCATTTAGTTTAAAGGGTAAAAGAAGGGGGAAGGCTTAGGATATGGATAGTGCAGGCTGAAGTAACAGCAAAGTGAAATTAGTAAGATAGAGAAATGGAGAAAATAGACCAGTTATAAAGTGAAGTGGAGTAGGGAAGAGTAGGATTCAGAGAGGGTTCAGGTTTTGAGTAGTTCCGTTTCAGTTTTCCATATTATTTATAAGAACAGGGCTTCAATCTGAGGCAATACCAGCACATTTTCTGCCTTATGCTATCTTGACAAATATTCCTTAATTATTTCAATTATTATCCATGAGTAACAGAAGTTATCTATTAGCTAAATATCTAATTTGTTTAAATTTTAATACATTTAGCCAAAAAATACAATTACAGTGAACAAAATAAAAAAAGAAGAATTTGTCGCTTTCTTCTTGGTCTCAGATTATTTTCCTTGAAACTAAGGAGACATTTATAACTATTCACATTTTAGCATAAATGTTTGTTGGAAATCCACCCTCCAGTATTTTTATCAAGTAATTCCTATAAGCTTTCCCAAGCCATTAAAGATTTAGTTTGTGTGTGTTAAAGGAATTCTATTTTCATAGGGTCCAAAAATTTTAAACAATTATTGTGTCACTGAACGTTAGCAAAATAATGCAATACTGCAAGGCATTGTCTGTCTGTTGTACATAAACAAAATACAATTGCTTTAATGGTTGTATGGAAATTATATGGTGATGAGGTGAAACAACTTGCTAATTCCTGTTGGAGTGGGACTTGTGCAGCATACTCCAAATTCGGCATGAAGTACAACTTTGGATAAAAGATGAGTGCCAGTACCTAGGCTATAGAGCCATGGTGGAAAGGATATAAATTCAGTCACTCTGTTAGTGGCAAGTGTATTTGAGATTTATCAGCTTGGAGTATAAGCACTTTCTAGTTCTCTAACTGCTGCAGTGATGCAAAGCATGGACTACCATGAAATAAGTGCTATGTAGGGTTCCTTGAAAATAATATGATGAAGGATTTGTGGGCCTTCCTACGTTCATTGTTGGCTGTAGATTATTTTTATGTAGTGTATAGATCGTCACAATTATGCTCTGAATAGTGAGGAAAGACAGGTTTGTTAAGTACCTTTCTGGTATTAGAAAAGATCTTAACAAAGACATGCATCTGGAATGTTTCTCCCCGGGCTTCCACTGAAAATTGGCTTCGTTCCAAGTCAGATTTCCCGGTTAACAAATGTTAAATAAATAAAAAAAATAAATAAAACTTTTATGAAGCACCTGTCACTGCTATTAAGCTCTAGTATCAAACTAGACCAATAATAATGGTAAGCAGCCACTACAGATGAACAAGAGACATCTGTTCCATTCTCCATTGTGACTTCTATTTTTCAGCATTTAAAAATGGAAACAAAAAAGTCTGAATGAAGTGTCTAACATCTTCCCAAAACTCTGTTGCAGTGACCATTAACCATGTAACAGCAGATAAGTCTCTTACAGCTTTCAAGACTATAAAACACTTAGAGTTACAATACTTTTGATCTTGACTTTTGCAGTACGTGGAATTGGGTAAATCTCTATGCACTACAAAGAATTATGACTGGATTTTATTTTCTCTGTTCATAAATCAGCCTATTTTCAAAATGGATGCCAAAAGCTTCACTCCTGAGGTGAATTTCTTGACATCTATGTCTGAAACACATAACAAGCTGGTTAAGATCCCTCATAAAATCCTCCAAAGCTAGTTACTAAAGCAAAATCGTCACTGATTCTAAAGACAACCACAAAGCATTCCTTAGCTATGTCAAGAATCTCAATGGCAACACTCAGATCTGCTCTGAGTTACAGCACAATGGCACTAAATATCCAAAAACAACTGATATTGCCAACATCCTGGCAGATAGGTTCAGTGCTAACTTTATCACCCTCTCACCCCCTAAAGGGCCCATTTCTATACCGGAAGAATGCAAGGTTCCTGTAATCATGGCCGCACAGGTAAAAACCGCACTCTCCAAAGCCAAGAACACAGCATGCATGGGACCTGACAACATCCTAGGCTGTGTTCTACATGAACTACAGAATGAAATGGCACCCCTCCTAAGCACTATGTTCAATCATAGCCTCACCTCTGGCTTTGTGCCCACTGAATGGTGCACAGCGACGGTTATCCCACTCCACAAAGAGGGAGCCTTCATGGACTCCGGGAACTACCTCCCCATTAGCCTAATGAGCCTGCTCTGCAAGGCTATGGAACGCATCATCATGGAACTTATAAACATAGACATTGGTAATCTCCAAACTCTGGACCCCACAGGTTTGTAAAAGGTAGATCATGTCTCCTAAACCTGATAGACTTCTTTGAAGCAGTCATCAAATCCATAGACGAGGGTAAGGTGGTTCACACAGCCTATCTAGATCTCACCAAGGCTTCTGACACCATCTCCCACTCTGGAATTATAGATAAACTCACTAAACTAGGTATAAATCCCTATGTCGCAAGATGGGTTGCCAACTGGCTCACTGACAGAACCCACAATGTAAAAGTAGCAGAATCCAAATCCGACTTCAGACCAGTGACAAGTGGAGTACCACAGGGTTCAGTCCTAGATCCTCTCCTGTTTGATATCTACTTTTCTGAAGTTCAGGCTAACACAGAAGGTCTTTAGCTAATGAAGTTCGCAAATGACTGCAAACTAAGAGCCATAATCAAAACTTCTAACAATGTGGACATCCTACAAAAGGGCCTCACTAAGACGGATGCTTGGTGTCAAAGCCATGGCATCAAGCACAGTGCCAAAAAGTGTATCGTCATCCCCGTTGGTAAAAACTCTGTACCCATGAGCTACCACATAGGTAGTAGTCTACTTAACACTGAAAGTTTAATAAGAGACCTTGGGACACAGGTGGACAGTAGTCTCTACTTTGATAATCACATCGCCACAGTAGTCAGGAAATCCTTCTACGTGGCACACCTCATCACAAAAGGTTTCTCATCCAGGAAAAATGAGGTCATTGTTCCCCTCTACTCATCACTCATTAGATCCATTATAGAGTACAATGCCCCTTTTGGTATGTACTTCATAAGACATCTACAACAACTGGAAAGGCCACAGAAATACCTCACAAAGAGCATTACCAGCCTCAAATAGATGCCCTATGCAGACCGTCTCAAAAACTCCAGCTTTACTCTGTTGCATATTGCCTACTCAGAAGCGATCTCTGCCTAACATATGTCAAACCCAGAGCTGTTGGCCATGCTTAACTTAAAGAAATCCTAATCCCTCTGAGCTACACGCTCTAGGGACCTAAATGTTGCCACCACAATAAACAGAACATGCTGGAGGGATAGATTCCTGTCCTAGAGACTTTCCATACTCTGGAACAAACTACCTATCTATATCAAAGCTCCTTATTAGCACTCTTCAAGAAAAATGTTGATGATTGGATGGGAAATAGGAAATTCACCCCAGATATCACCTCTGTGGCTCTGCTCAACAGGGGCACAGGAAAATAATTTTCTTGGGTGGTGAAAGCCAGGGTACCTTTTTGGCTAGGCTTATATAGGCCATAGGGCCAATAGCCTAGTACCTACCTATGAACCTATAAGATCAGCGATACCATCATGATCCTCTATATTATTGACATGAAATGTATGACATAATGACAAATGTCACCAACAAAGCTAAAGGACAGGACCTTACAAAATCAGTAGACTTAAACAGGTGGCTATAACAGAGAAAATTATTTATATCCCCTTTGGAGCTATCTAAAATTATATTGTTTGGCAGAGACTTTAGTGAATTCTCTCAGTCTTTTTTTCCATTTAGGGTTCCACAAGATGCAAAGTTCACCATTTGGAGAATTTCCCTGGTGGTCTAGTGGCTAGGATTGAGCACTTTCACAGTCCCTGCCTGGATTTGATTCCCAGTCAGGGCAGTCTCAATGCATAGGAGGGTCCCGGGTGGTCTAGAGGTAAGGATTCAGTGCTCTAGGCTAGGCTTAAAATTACCTGCAAAAATGCAACTTGCCTTGTACTATGAAGCTAAGAACTACTTTGAGTACTGGTGTTTGGTCTCTGGCCAAGAATTATTGGAGGCTTAAAAAGTCCACCTTCTTTCAAAAATATATTTTCCAAAACAGAAAGGTTTCCTCAATAATGTATTTAGTAACATCTTGGGACTACATGTCTGTAAGCTGGTGCTAAAATTTGATTTGTGGATGCAAGACATACATTCCCCTTTATGTGGATTTATTTGTTAACAGATTTTCGGGCATTTAATTTAGGAAGGTGCATATAACCTAAAAAGAGTAGTTATGAACTTTGTATGCTTTTTTATGTTTTCAAGGTTGAGAGCCTGATATAATGGCTGCATGTCATAATGCTGTGTAATTGATGAATGTAAAGATGTGCGTGTGTTACACACACACACACACACACACACACACACACACACACACACACACACACACACACACACACACACACGCACACACACAAATACACACACGCATACACACACACACACACACACACACACACACACACACACACGCACACACACACACACACACACACACATATATATTATTTGCAGTTGATTAAATAATATAATAATAGATGTTTACAGTCTACCTGGACATATAAGCCAGAATCATCACCAACTCTTTTTGAAAAAGATGTTTTTTGATTATAGTCTCATGTTTCCCTAGAGCATTTCTAGTACTTGGAGGGCTAAGAACAGATTAAGGGCTTTCTTTGAAGTATTTTGGTACCTGAAATGTAAATTACTACATTCAAAATGTTTTGAATTCTCCAGTTCATTGTTGGCTGATTTTGGTACCTGAAGTTGCATTACGGCATTCCAAATGTTTTGAATTCTCCAGTTATTCCATTATAATAAGAATGCTCCATGCAACTGAGAATTTATTTCTTCTAACATCAAGGTCACTGACTATCACAGAAAGCGAAATCCCCACTTGCAACAAGTTCTATCAAAAATGATGACCTGAGTGATAGGTCTTATAATGTTTTCTATGCAGGCATCGCCTAATTTAGTCTCAGATGGACATAAAATTATGTATAGTATTCTGCTTATTTGAAAATACTAGTGATTTACACTAAAAAGTCATTTATTGTAGCTCATTAGCCCTGCTCTGCTTGTACTCATCAACTACATGGGTACTGTGTCAGAATGATAACTGCATTTCATCAATGGCTAACTATGCTGCAATATTCAACTGACAGCAAAAAAGACAACTTGGTGTAAAGCTTACTCTATTTAGAAACCGATCAGCTAGATTAAGACAAAAATACAGAGTGGAGCAAATTTGCAGTTTACTTGTATTTCTGTGAATTAGGAGTTGTATTATCTTTCTGAGCAAGTAATTTGCTGAAATGACAGTGTCAAAATATTGTTGAATAGTTTATAAGTCATATCATTAAATCGGTGTTTCAGCTAGTGGAACTGTCATAACTTTTTTTCTTGTCAAATGCGTGTTCTTCTACTGAATTTGCTATACAGACACATTCCTGTGACTGCTTATTGACTATGAAAGTGATCTGAATAAAAAATAAAGGCAAAAAAGTACTGAGATCAAATACTGTCAATGAAACAGTGTGACAGTACTGCCCCAGATCTGTCTCCTCCTAATATATTCTTAGAATCTGCTCACATTTACGAGCAGTTTCTATGCTTATCTAGAAGACAATATTATACAAAAAAGCTAGGACTACATGTGAAGGGAAAATCACATAGCTGTTATTGCTGTGTAAAATCTTTGTTTATGTCAATAGTACCTGTAAATTGCAAATATCACAGACCATGGCATGCTTTAGATCCAAGGATTTTTTGAAGTTCATGTTGATTCATCTATCTTTCAGGATGATTGATATTCATATGGTTTCAGTCCTGAAAGCAGTGTCAAATTAATCACCATCACCACTACAACACTGGTTTGTACATAGTGTGGTTAGAGATGCAGAAATTATGCATTCCTAGTTAATCCAGACTAAGAGACCACCAGTATGCCACAAGGATAAATTCTGAGTGCTACAATACATCAGACACTCTCCTGTCCTGCAAATATTTGTTAAATGGAAATGGATTAAATATCACATACACATATGCATGCTCCCATCTTGATTCAAATTCAGACGTGTAGTAGACAATGCTTCCGGAATGGCAGACAGTGAACGAATACTAAAATGACACATAATGAACAAGTATACGAATGTTTTCACCAATCCATGCCTGTACCAATGATTACCTCAAAGCAGGGACTTCAGTGAAGTCTCACAGGCCTTGGAGAATATATAGTTTCACAAAACGAATATGGCAAAATGCTTTGCAAGAAAATAAATAATTTCCTACCAGCATTACTTTACTGAATTGTTTTTCACGACAGGAAAACTCTGATCCCATGCATTCATGAATGGATAAATGTATAAATTCAGAGTGGGTATAACTTTTCAAAGAATGCCACCATGCACTCCAAAGTATCACATTCATTTAGTTTAAGAAGTGCTATTAACTGCAAATAAATTATTTGTTTGTTGTTATCATTGTGGAACAGTTAATGTTTTTAAACCGTGAAGTTTATAAGTTATTAGTTATTACAAAAAGAATAATATTTCTGACCATTAATGCACACTGTCAAAATCTTGGCAGTTGTACTGATTTACAGTGGAGAATTCTGGGAAAGTATTTCCAAAATGGAAAGAAGGGCAGGATAAGTAAGGCATCAGCTTCTGGACAAAATTCCTGAAATCTCATTTCTTCAATATGTATATGTGACAAGCTCTTCCTTACAAATATAAACAGGAAGATATATGCAGTATTCTACTGTTGAATAAAGAAGGTGTTTCAGTTGCATACATAAGTATGTAGTATGATATTTTTTTTTCAGTAAGGCTGTTATTTGTAGACATATTGTGAAGGATGCAGTGCACTTCTGTGTCGAAATGTAGAATGCACCACTAGAGAACACTTCGCAAACTCTGTAGCACTGTAGGGCAATGAGCTAAAAGGCACAGAAAAAGAGGTATGCAAATGACTGTCTAATGACATGCAAATGAAAATGCACAGTCTAAGGCATGTATAACAACATAGGTTTCTCGGTGATTACTAGGCTAATGGCACAAGAGCCTTTACAAGCTTAGCCAATAATACCCAGGATATGGCAATATGATATCTTAATTCCCCAGATATAGCATGGAGTAGTATCAGGGTAGTGGGTCTTTGGGTGTCATTTTACAGACTGCTTCTCTCCATAAGGGTTATAGGCAGTACCCTGCAGGTGAATTTACAGTTCCTCATCCATTTTTTTCAAATTTTTTTTAACAACAGTGAACGACAGACTGTTTTACAAATATGGGAAGTCTGTTCCATAGATTAAGTAGTCTTTGGGATACAAATCTTTCTCTCCAGCAAGATATGTTACAATCACAAATAAGGTTCAGGTCCATGGAACACGCAAGTCTCATATAATTTTCCTTGTGAATATGTAACATTTTAACCAGGGCTGGATTAGCGAATGCCTTGTAGGTCAGGAGTAAGTCACCTCTCAATAAATGACATGAGATGGAGTAAAGGGATAGGGCCTTTAATCAGTCTGTATGAGACATGTGTCTTATGCTTTGTATTTTTTAGTTGGAAACTTCTGGGGCTGCTCTAGTTAGTGTAAATGTCTAGTTTATTACATGCAGAAGGGAGCACTGTACTTGATTATGGTCCTGTTGAGGGCTGAGCACAATGGCACTATGACTATTTATGACTACTTATAAGTTGAACCACACAGAAGGATTTCCTCACTACTGTAGCTACCTGGCAGTCAAAGTTGAGGTTACTCTCTATTTGTGTTCCTATGTCCCTCACCACTGGGTCTACTTTTAGGGGTGTGCTATCAATATTATAATTTCCAGGGGTGTCTGATTTACTGAAGGGTATGAATATGCATTTTTTTGAATTTATTCTCAGACCATGTTTTTGGCACCATTTTTTTGTCATTTGTAGGCCTGTTAGTAGGATGCCAACATCATTTAGGAATTCTATGATTGCTCCCAGCTTTAAGTCATCAGTGAATTTGGTGAACCAGAGGCTCCCAATATTGGCCTTCACTTCAAAGAAGTATATATAAAACAGGAGGGGTCCCATCTCTTATTGGAAATGAATTCACCTGTCTGGACAATGTGTGCCCTGTCAGAGAACCAGTTTGCTATCCACCTAATGATGTAGGGGTGTATGCCTGATGCAGTAAGTTTATTTATGATATAGGGGTGTATGTCTGATGCAGTAAGTTTATCTATGATCCCCACACAGGGGATTGTGCCAAAAGCTTTGGTTGGGTCTAGATAAGTTGTGTGTACCGGTTTGCCCTCATCAATGGTCCTGGTGACTTTCTTAAAGAAGTCCTCCAGACTGAGCAGGCAAGATCTCCCTTTGACAATGTGAAATTGGGTCTATGTTAGTGTTTGGCAATTTCTTGTGTCATCATTGATCAGGTCCATGATAACTCTCTCCATGGCCTTGTAGATATAACTGATTAATCTTATGGGTCTGTAGTTCCCTGTGTCAGTTGATGGGCCCCCCTTGTGTAGAGGAATAACTGTTGTAGTCCTCCATTCCTCTGGGACAAAGCTCATCTAGAAGCTGTGATTAAAGAGGATTTCTAGTGTCCCTGATAGATTCTGTTTTAAGCTATTTAAGCCGCATCCTGGAATGTTGCTGGGACCCATGGAGGCTGTGTTTTTTGGCTTTAGAGAGTGCAGTAAGGACCTGTTCTCTTGTAATGACCTGTTGGGGAATGGTTGCAGATATTTCTCTGGGTGTGGTAGGAGGTGATGAGGGGGAAACATTTAAACTGAACTTGTCATCCAGCAGGTTTGATATAGTTTCAGGCTGGGTGTAAGTGTTGCTATTCATGATTAAGTCAGCACATTGCTTAGCATTTCCCCTCAGGCTACGAACATAATTAAAAAAAAGCTGTATGGTTATCTTTCACCTGGTAGGTTCTCTTTGACTTGTATTTTTCATTTGGCAGATTTGACTAGCTCTCGGTTGTTTTTTTTAGACTGGTGTGTCCCTTTTTGCACTGTTTTGTCTGTTCGTTCTTGGCTTTGCAGAGGATTTTTTCCTTTTGTTGAGTGGCCTATTTATGCTAGGGGTCCACCATGGTGATTTATTTTTCCAGTAATCTTAGGTTTGACTTGGACAGGTACTGCTTTTTCTATGAAGCTAAGAAATGTGGTTGTGCAGTGCGTTTGTGTGTAGCACAGAGTAGACCTCAGTGTTATCTGGGTTTGAGTGGCTTGGAAGTTTAATGGTTGTCACTTAGTTTGAGGTACTTGACCTTAGCAAAGTTCTTAGCACCACTGAGTAACAAGCCATCAAGGCAGATAATTCCCAGTAAGGTCCTGACAAGATTTAGTAGCATAAATAACACTTTAATACAAAAACAATAAACTGTCAAAAGCTTTTGTTCCCAAAAGGAACTTCTTCAGAACCATTTCCAAAAGGAACTCCTTCAGAACCATCTTCTCTGGACCTTATTGGGAATTATCCACCTAGTTGGCTTGTTACTTGGTATAAGTTATTTTTGCCTTGGGGTACACACTGCTGTTTGGATCAAAAGTTCTTAACAGGTATGGAGTTTGATGGGGGTTCTAAGTTGGTTTTAATGCTAAAGGAGATCATTTTTGGTTAGATCTTACCAGGGAGGAGTTAATGCACAGGAGAGAGCATCATTCCCCCATGTTTGTCAGCTGGGGAGCTCACTAGTTGCTAGAGGGTGTTTGTATTGATGAAGTCCAAAAACCTCTGAGCAAGGAAATTATGAGTCACATAAGTCTCCCAGTTTATGGAAGGGTAGTTGAAGTCACCCATAAGTATTGTGTTAGGCTTAATGTTAAGAGATTCCAGTATTTTTAGGTAGGAATTGTGGTTTTCCAGACTCATGTTAGTGGATCTGCTGCTAGCAAGGATATGATCGGGGGGGGGGGGTCACAACTGTGGTTAGTTGGGCATGAAGCAGCTCAAACTAGTCATGTTGTTGAACCAGTGTAGCAGTGTGCTTATCATTTATGAACACCAAGACACCTCTCTTTGTTTTATCTTAAGCTGTGGGGATTGGAATGTATGAGATGCATTGCAGCTTTGATAGCTGGGGTGCTCTTTATGGTTCTGAACCATGTTTTCATAACAACCCATACGCCTTCTTTCTCCAGAGTGAGGAGTGCTTCCAGGGAGTGCAGTTTTTATTTAAATTCATAGCATTCATCAGCAGTACATTTAGGTGATCTTGAGTGATTTTTGTTATGTTGGTGGGTTTAACAACTTGGCATAGGTTAAAAAAGGCATATGGGTATAGCTAAAAACAGGTCAAGATTTATAGATCTCATGTGAAATGTAGCACAGGCATTTCATCTGAGTATAAAAGCAAAGAGCATGTTGAAATTTGCAATGTTGCAAAAGCAACTGTGCAGGGGAGTAGAAGCAGCTATTATACAATCGCATCTGACTGGCACCAGTAGCAGTCTGCCATTCTGGAGTTGTAATGAAGCACTATGTGCCAATGTAAGTAGTACTGCCAAAGACTAGTATCACACCAGCTATAAGATCAGCAGCTGTTGGGCTGCTTTTATGTCCACAGAGACTTTAAATGGGCATTATTTGACTTTGTTCAATTTCTCCAAGTCTTATGGGTTTCTAATACCATGATTGTAATGGACCCCATTTCTAAGTCAAAGTATGATTAAAGTTCATGAAATTAGTATTGTTTCAATCTTTGATGTCAGCCAGAATTGCTCTTCATGGCACCTGCAATGTGCCCAGTAATGACTCCTTTTGCAATTTGTATGCAGTTACATGTATTGGTGACATATCTAAATACAATTGTAGATTCTTTCTTATAAGACCCATTGCTCTTATTACTATGGGAACTGTCTGGGTATCTTTCTTCCACATTGCTCTCGTATTTGCCTGCAAATCTTGATATTTTATGACTTTGTGTCTTTCTGTACACAAGACACTGAAGTCACTGGGTGTAGCGATTTTAATGATCAAGGCTACTTTTCTCTTCTTTTCATGAACCACTATATGTGGTTTTCTCGCATCTATCTTTTGAACTGTTGGTAATGGGTGATCGCGTGTGATATAGATTTCATTTTCTGTGATGCTTTGCATTTCATGTTTCCAGTGTTTTTCAGCCACTTCAGTACCATAATGCTTGAACAAGCTCCAGTGCAACAGTCTTGCCACATTATTATCTTCTCAAACACAAAACTGTAGAACCAAAAAAGTACAGAACCGCAACAAAAATACAATCTTAAATGACAGTTAAACGCTTTCTTCCCACTTCATAGGGACTTCCTCAGAACAATCTAAACATCAACACCCAGCCCTTAAATAACACATCATTTAAACAATTACCCAACTAATTAATTATACAAATAAAATTAACATAGTTAAAACATGATTAATACATTAAAATGTATTTAAACAAATACATAATATATATACACATTAAAAAATGCATATGTATGTACATATTCTAGCCCGAAAGATTTTTCAATATTAAAACGCAAGTAATAGCAATAGCTTCATTAATGCCTGGATACTCAATTGCGTTCAAATGCAACTGCCTTTTTAACTCACAAATATCTAAGTGTATGTCCAGATTTCTTCCCTGAGAATCCTTAATAATTTGCTGAATTATCAAAAACTTAAATTCATGACCAGTATACTCTCTAACATGCCTACATAAAGCATTGCTCATCCTGCCATGTCTGATATCCAGTAAACGTTCAGCAATTCTATTCTTAAAATGTCTACTAGTTTTTCCTACATAAAATATAGGACATTGCTGACACTTTGCCACATATACTACATTGAAACTGCAACAATTATAATGCCCATTGTTGTATATAGGTGTACCATTTAACCTATAACAATGCCCTGTTTCCAAAATGTATGAACAAAATGTGCACATCCTACACTTATAATTTCCTCTAGTTCTATGATTATAAGCACTACTTCTATAGGCAGCTGTCTCCAAAATATTCTTGAATGATCTATCCTTTTTATAAACTATCTTTGGGTAATTTACCTATCCTCTGTCCTACATTTTGGTCATATTTCAAAATTTCCCAGTTATTTTGAATAATGTCAACTATGTAACAGGTATCCAAGTTAAATGTTGTTATAAAGCTCAAACAAAAATTATTATTTAAACCACTTTCCCTTATATTATGTGACATTGCACCTGTACCACATGCACCTCCCAAAATTGGCTTATATGTACCTATCATATGCTTCTGTTTTACGTCTTCACTTATTTGGGTTAGCAATTCATGTGGGTACCCTCTCTTACTAAAAGGCTATTTAATAAAGTGCAATTCATTGTCAGAGGTGACCATCCTGGCAGCCCTAACCATTTGCCTTTTTACAATTGTTTTTTTCTGATGGGACGGGTGCCAGCTGTTATATTCCAAATAGGAATTTGAAAAGGTGGGCTTCCTATAAATAGCCGACTTCAACTTTTTTTCACTTATATTAAATATCAAGTCCACATCTAAATAAATTATATGTGTTCCACTATATGTATAGGTGAATTTTAAAAATCCACTGTAGTATTTATATACTCAAGAAATTGTTTAAGCTCAGGTTCAGAACCCTTCAATACAACAAACAGGTCATCCAAAAACCTGGTATAGTATTGGATCTTACTTGAATATACCCCTTCCATTATATACTGCTGTTCCCAAAAGGACATAACATAGTTTGCAAAAATGGGAGAACATGCTGCAAGTCCTGTTAGCTGTTTATAATATTGTCCTTCAAAATAAATATAGTTATTTTTTAATACAACCTCCATGAGGGTAACATACTTATTTATTTCATCTTAATCGTATATACCTGACTTGTTTAACTGGGTCTCAAACCATTCACAACCTTCATAGTGAGGTATAACAGAAAATAGGTTACAAACATCAGTGGTAACCATAATAATATTCTCATCCAATGTTAACTTTTCCAACCTTTCCAAAAATTGCCATGAATCTCTAGTTATATAGGGAAAGGGTACCAATCCTTTTTGTAGGTAAAATCCATAAATTTGCTAATGAAAGAAGTTTTTGGATGCTTACCATCCACAATTGGTCTAAACCTAGGGTTAATGAGTCCTTTATGGATCTTGGATATCCCAAATATATTATATACCACAGGATGTTGATTGATCATATACCTATATTCATCTTCATTTATTTGCCCTTGGTACAACATATCATCCAAGCATAAATCTATTTTCTTATAAGATATATGTATTTCATTCAAAGATACTTCCTCATATGTTCCATCCATTAATATTACATTCCTTCCATACAGGTAATCTCTCTTGTCCATAATGATCACTCCGTTACCCTTATCAGGCTTCATTGTTCAAATGTTGGAATCCTTAGCTAAATAAGATAACAATTCCTCCTCTAAATAAATAAATAACAATTCCTCCTCTTAACATGTCTTTTATTATTATTTTGTTTATAAACCTGCTTTTGTGATATATTCACACAAGTATTCATTATTATTTTGATTTATTTTTATTATTATGCTGAATAGATTCATGCACATTTTATACATGTTTTTGTAAGAAAATGTATGTATATATATCTATATATCTATACATATATATATATATATATATATATATATATATATTAGGAATATATATCTTAGGAATTATGTTTTATAATGCATGTTGGTAAGAAGGAGTATTTAAATATTATCTTTAAAGTTTATTTGTTTAATTGATGTTTTTCTATGATAGGGTGGCTGTGTCATGTGATTATTTTGAATGTGTATTTAATGAAGGTTTAATGTAACTGATTTTATAACACTGACGAAGGACTCTTTTGTCTGAAAGCTTTGTCTTCTACTAAAGAAGCTGTGTTTGTGGAGTAGTGGATTTTTTTTTTGTTCTTTGAAATCTTTGCTGGTCACTTTCCACTTTACCACTTTGCTTACTTTGGACTTTTCGTCACTTCCTCAGCTGCCTCACTATTGGTTCTTTCATGACCGTTGATATGGGAACCTGCCGAAAATGGGGACGCCTTCTTTTTGGTATACTCGTTCATATCCCTCTTAATTTTATTCATTTTTCTTACAAATATAGTGGCACAAACACTGTCTACAGCACTAAAAATGTTGGTATAATTAATTTTATACTGCTCAAAGGACAAATCAGCCTGAATTTGTTTGTTTTTCTCATCCATTTCTTTGGATAATCTGTCCATAGCTTGAATATTGTATTTTACCATTAACTTCAGTAGTTCCATGCCCATCTGATCAAATAAGCTGTTCAATTCATTAAGTAGATCAGGGTTACCTTCCACTCCATTGGGATATTTCCATATCCGTAATCCACGTGGTATTTGTCCCAACTCAATATTTCTTTCCTGATATGCTATCTCCATCTGGCTTCTTAAAAGCCAGCATATCTTTTTCAAATACCTTTAATTTCTCCACCAAAGTCAACGATTCCTGTTGAATAGTGCCACAACTCCTTTTTCAAAACAAAAATCAAAACCATTATTTTTCCAGCTTACTGACTCATTATTAATACTGGCATTGTCCTTATTACTCAAATTCTCCAACTGACTTGAATTTGAGTCTTGAACAACCTGAACCACCTCTTCAGGTTGAGAATGTTGTGTTGGCTGGGTCAAGGGGTAGCCTAAGCTACCAAAACTATTGGTCGAGCTAGTTATTTTGTCCATCAGAGCTTTAATTTGAGTAGAATGAACACTTAATTGATGATTAATTTGCTGTAAAAGCTCCATAATCTCACCATTAGTGACTGACCCTTCCATAGCTGTGCCACACCAGCTAAAC
>NC_056742.1:434988885-435098885 GCF_019279795.1 Protopterus annectens | reverse complement strand
TAGACTGCACCCATGTGACAACAAAGGCTCCATTTGATGTCCACACACAGTGTTGCATCAAAAATAAGGGCTACCATTCCTTCTACTAACAGGTAATGTGCAACACATAGGAGCTTGTAACCCTTGTGTCTGCAGAGTACCTTATCTGTGCCAGTCATACTTCTCAGTTACCTGGTACTTACCAGAAATTATACATTTTTATCGTAAAATATCAGTGTGCCATTAAATTCTGAGTGACCCTTTAAATCACATTTTTGTAAACACCCTGTTATTTCCCAATTGCCTCATTAGCCTGCACATGCATCTCTAGCATGAGATTTGATGATGGTCAGAGTTAATTATGTTGCAAATTAAGTGCATCAGTCAAGGAGACTGCTATCTTAGGGAGATGGACACTGTTGTTTTGCAAGTTCACCAAATGTTGAATACTTTTATCTACTTCTTAGAGCAACCATTCACATAGCAGTAACAAGGTAGAATCTAGCATAGTATAGTTAAATCATTAATGCAGAACAAATGAGTTATACCACATCACTAAACAGTAAGAGGATTTAGTGAGAAATGTTTTTGAATCATTTGAATGGTCACTAGTGAAATGTGGAGAAAGAAAAAAAAAGGACCTTCTCACTAGTCAGCTATGGAGAATGGAAAAAAGCAGGAAGCTGGATAGACTTATTAAGGGATAGCTCATTACCCTCCTTAGGCTTAATTAGGGATTCATATGGAGAGAGATCCTATCTCTATGAAAAAAATAACAAAAAAGTAGGGACTGCCATCAAGGATAGAAGTTCAGATACCCTTCTAGCAGAGGTTAAAGTAACTAATAAAACAGTCTCCCAGGCGCAATGCTGCAAAGCAACAGCAGGCTCAAATGAACCAAGAGGACTCTTACTGAAAAGCGGTCCAGGTAATGTGTAAGACACAAAACAGAAAATCTCTCCCATCTGGACTTATATTATTTTCTAGTATTGAGTTTCCTGCCTTCTTGCAGGACCCAAAGAACATCCTCCGAAAACTGGTGTTGGAAAGGAATCAAAATCCTATCACTCAAAGCGTCATTTGAAGAGTGGACAAATAAGTGTGAAGGAGAGTTCCTTTGCCCTGTGTGAGAAGATCATTGTGGTGAGGTAACTTGAGATCAATGCCCCTGGCCAGACGGAATAAGAGGGGAACCAGTGCTGTATAGCCAAAAGGGACTCACCAACAGTTTTTGTAAAGTCCTTCTCAAGTTTGTGAAGGAACTTTGGAAGAAGAGAAAGGGGATAAAAGGCATACAGGAACATTCCCTTTCAAGAGAAAGACATGGAGTCCACTTTCCAAGCCAAAGGACTTGGAACTCTGGAACAGAACTGAGGTAGTTACCTGTTCAGAGGGGAGGCAAAGAGATCTACTTGAAAAATATCCCACTGATGAACTATGCCCAGAAATACATGTCTATGAAGCACCCATTCATCATGCTGGTTCCTTAATCTGCCAAGAAAATCTGCTACATGATTGCACTTTGAATGCATATACACTGCTTGTAGGGTGACCTGTAGTTTGACAGCTATTTCCCATTCTTGAATAGCTAATCTGCAAAGAAGGTAAGACCTTGTGCTCTCTTGTTTGTTGATGCATTATGTGATTGTCCATATAAACCTTCAAGGGACCTGAGATGTAGAGCGCATGTAAAATGTGAAGGGTCAGAATGAGAGCATGCAGTTCCTTGATGTTGCTGTGATCCATTCTTTTCTGAGGGGATCAAAGGGCCTGGATCTTCAGGGTGCCTGAAGCGGTTCCCCAACCCAGATCTGATGCATCCATGAAGAGTTCCTGTGATGGTTGAAGAGGGTGGAAAGGACCACTGGATTTAGAGATATCTGCTGAATACACCAGTGAAATTAAAGTTTGAGACAAGGTAGCAGTGAGGCTAGATTGTCTAGCAGGTGGAAGTGTTGAAGCCACATTGATTTTAGGTAACACTGAGACTTCCTCATATGAAGCCTGGCCCATGGAAGCATGGAGATGGAACAGGCTATGAACCTCAGAACCCTGAGAAACTCCCTGGCTGGGAGAGAGGACAGAGGAAGCAGAAACTGAAACTTTGAGAGGGACTAAACCTTGGAGGCAGGAAGAAACGTTAACATTGGGACAGTCTGGAATGTGCAACTTGGAAGAACATGATCCTGAGATGTAGTCAAAATTGATTTCTGAATGTTGACAGTGTACTCCAGGCTCTGCAACAGACACTGGGTAAAATGATCCTGCATCAACTTGGATTGGGATGGGGCCTGTAGCAAGAGATCATCCAGACAAGCAAATATTTAAATGTCCTGAAACCTTCAAAAATTGACTACAAGGGCTAGAGATTTAGTGAAAACCCTTGGGGCTGTTGAAAGCCCAAAGGGCAAAGCAGAGAACTGACAGTGAGATGAAAAAAATAGAGAAATGCAAATACATATGGAATAGAGGGTGGATAGGAACATGAAGGTAGGCATTCTTCAGATCCAGGGACACTAGAAAGACCAGGATAGCAAAAGAGGAAACAGTTTGAACAGAAAGCATTCAAAAGTATGGTACTATAAGAAAGGAAATATCTAGAACAAGTCTCCAAGACCCTTCTTTTCTATGGACCAGAAACATCCTGGAATAAAATCCAAACCCCTTTTGGTCTGCAGAACCAGTTGAATGGTAACATGGTTCAACAGACCCTGCAATTGCCTTGAAAAATGAGGAAGTTGTTCTGCAGGGATTTCAGAAATACAGAAGAAGGAGGAAAAGATTTTCCAGGTCATAATGTATCCTGCTGGATAAGGAAGAGAACCCAAGTGTCTGTGGTAACCAGTTGTCAAAATGGGAGAGACAGAGAAAGCCTGAGGGCCTTGGAACCTGGCTAAGAGGAAGGGAGGGCAGGCCGTCAGATGGCTGTAGCAGACATGAAAGGAAAGGACTGCTTTGGGACTTAAAAAAAAATCTATGAGCCTTCTTATCTTTGGAAGATTGTCTAGGTAGTCTACGCAAAAAGGCAGTTTTACTGGGATAGTACCTCTGAAACTAGGGAATAAATGAGACAAAAGACAAAAATATGCTTCAAATCTTTTGTGACCTTGACTTGATCCTATAAGGTGTTAAAAAGCTCAGCCACAGCAGTACCAAACAAATTCTTGTTATCCAAGGGAGAATCCAGAGGTTTTGCTTTGATATCATCTGTCAGGGCCTGAAGTCAAAACCAGGAATAGTGCTCATCACAGAGCCAGAGGTAGCAGCCCTAGAAAAGATGTTATCCACATCATTGCCACATTTGATACAGTGATGAGCAAATAGAGAAATGGAACTTTGTAAAAAGAGCACTAAGGCCTTACCCTCGTAGTCAGGCATATCAGAAACAATCTTCCCAATCTGAGAAACAAGCAACGACATGTATCTTGTCATACAAGTCTGGTAACTGATGGCCCTGAAGGCTAAAGTAGCCAATGTGTATACCTTATTACTAGCCATCTCTATGGTTCTACTATCCCTTTCTGAAGGAAGGAGCTTGGAAAAAGGTAACAGCCTAGAAGGCTTATCAGTGGATACTGAAATTACTGCATAATCAAAAGAAGGAGACTTGTATAAGAACTTGCAGGAATCCAGCACCTTATACAACCAATCAGGTTTCTTAGGAGCAGGATGCTGAGAATCCATTCACAAGGAATCAGCAGAGAAAGTATCCAAAAGACTAGCCAAAATAGAAGGGATAGCTGAAGGTTTAGGAGAGTTCATTTATAACAACTCTTATTGCCATTTTCTGGACTTCTGACACCTGGGAGCAATCCCATTTCAAAAAACTACATCATATGCAGGACAGTGTCACCAAAGGGAAGCTCCTCCAAGGGAGAATCAGGACTGATATTCCTCCTCCTCCTCAGACCATAATTTAAGGTGAAGGCAACTGAGAGGAATAGACTAAGGAGTCAGCCTCAGAGTCAGAATAATCATCCAAGGAATCCAGGTTCCTAGCCTTCTTAGGAGAAGAGAACTGAGAAGGCACAATAACTAAAATATCCTGGGGAGGCTTCAATGCCATCAAAGCTCTGAATAAGGCTTGACTGAAGTCCTGCTATTCCATTTGTGGATCTGTGGGAGCTGATACCACATTTTCTGCCTTTTGTTCGCTGAGACAACAGCTTTGACAAAATGTGGTGGTTCAGACCCCTGCTTGGATTCAATCAAGGTACCCAGCACCTCTTCCTTAAAAAGGATCTGAGGAATGATTTTAGGCCCCTGGAAATAATCAGTTATAGTTCCCCCTCAACATCCACAGTGGACATTTGCATGGCCTCTAAAGATGTGTGAGAAGCAGGTTCCATGCCAGCCTCAGAGAAGGTCGCTGTAGAAGAAACTGATGGCAATGCCGGACTATCCTCTGGGTTTTCAATTACCTCAAGAGAGATGTCTAGTGGAGGCTGGACAGCAGCAGACTCAGGCCTAGATGTCTAGTGGAGGCTGGACAGCAGCAGACTCAGGCCTAGATGTCTAGTGGAGGCTGGACAGCAGCAGACTCAGGCCTAGCTGTCTAGTGGAGGCTGGACAGCAGCAGACTCAGGCCTAGCTGTCTAGTGGAGGCTGGACAGCAGCAGACTCAGGCCTAGACTTCTTGCCCCTCTTTTTGAGCAGTGCCTGTACAACACCCTGAGCAGATTTTGCCATGGTACCTTGGGCCAAAAGCTTGAGAAGTTGGTTCTCAAGGTAAATGAAAAGTGAAGAAAGGTGGCTATCCAAAGGTTTGGGAACAAAAGCCTGACAGATGGAATACTGCTCTTGGGAAGTACCTCAGCAAAACAGGCATCTATCGTGGAAGTCTTTATGCAGAATCTGCCTACCTCTCTTACATATCCTTCCTTAGATGACAATGACTCCACTGAAAAATGTATGAGAAAGAAAAAGGAATCCCAGTTGTGTACTTATCTGTAAGATATAGGCTCAGTATAATGTGCAAAGTGAAGAGCATTCATACCAATGTACAATAATGGTGTTCGAACTGGCAGCAATGAAGTTCTAAATTGGGAGAGTACGTATGTCACTTTTATGCTATATGCTTGCAGGGTGAACATTTGTCTGACATTCAAAGCTCTCTAGAAAATAAAGGGTCTATATCTCTTCATCAAAATGGCAGAAGTTCGAACACCATATGTTCAAACTTCTAACCTCGAAGTGCAAAACCATCGAAGGCTTAGAACAGTGATTTTTTTCCCAGGGAAAAAAATCACTGTTCCAAGAAACACACACACAACACAAGCACACCAAAAAAACAGCAATCCACACACATACACTTAAAATCCTACATCTAACCCTACACTAAACTGTACATACACTACTATCTATCCACTTACCTTAACCTGAACACTAACCCTAAGGTCCGTCATTATTGCACTCTCACCTGATCCGCGGCCTAATCCTAACTCACCTATCCCGCCCTAACCCTAAAGTCTGTCACTATCGCACACCCACCTCACCCACGCCCTAATCCTAACTCACCTAACCCACGCCCTAACCCTAACGTCCACACAATCACACACTTACCTGAACCCAACCTGTAACTTTCCAACACTTTGCTAAAAATAGCAAAGCCACAGAAACGGCCCACTGAATTCTTTCCCTGGGAAAGAATTTGATGTTCCGTGGCTTCGCAATAATCAGTTTTCGAACTTCACAGTTTGAACATATGGTGTTTGAACTGCTGACATTTCAATGAACTGATAGGAACCGGAAAATAAAGGCTTTGGTATAGTGGATGGATTTTGGGTTATCTTTGTCAGGAGATATCAGCAGTAATGAATACTGCAACAATGATATAGAATGCCATTGAGTATTACAGATTAGTGATACATTTGCTATGTATTTGGGAAATACTTGCTCATGCAGTATTGGAGATGGTTTTTATGTGGCTTAATTAGACTGTTATTTAATTGTTCACTGTAATGTGTAACAGTAGCACTGGTGATTTATTTGCTTACTTAACTGAAATGCCAACTTGTTCCGAAAGATATTCTGCCTCTCTAGTTTATCAGAGGTGCAGCTAGATATTGCAACCAATGCCAACACTCATCTGGCACCCTCCCCCCAATTCTGTAGAAGCAAAAAAAAAAAAAAAAAAAGCTCTTCTCTTCTTTAAAAGCAGACTGCTTTTATTTAAATGTAGCATGCACCTGCACAGTTTATGCCAAACACAGAGCATCGCAGTGCTCTAACTAACAAATGCAATCCCAGAACTCATTTCTGGATGCCAGATATGTACTGAAGACACATACCTCTCCGACTCTAAGCACAGGAACTCAGGACAAAGCCAAAAGTAATAGGACAGCAAAAGGCCAAAATTAGGTACATATTTTAAATATTGCTCATATAAACCTAAAAAGTTGAATAACAGGATTTGCATTATCATGTATTTTCTGAAGCATTTGAAGACAATCTCAAATATATGTCATTATTTAGTGAGTGCAATCCTCAGTGATTTGCCAGAAGATCACAAATATTATGGAGAACCGACCAAGATATGAGGGAAAGTGTGGACACTGTGAAATTCTGGACAGTTGAGAGACAGTGCTCTACCGTGCTTCAGTACTGTCCACAAATGCAATACTGGCATTCATTTCTGATGCACTAAAGATCAGTCAGGGTATGCCCCATAATACTAAGGCAGCTGTCCCCTTTGCCCCACTCTACTGTTTATTTGCATGTCTGATTTTAGCTACACATCTTATTTCATGCATTTATTTAACATATAAATTCATAAACCGCCTCTGTCTGACAGGTTTGTTTGTACAGGTGTTTCAGAAAGGACACAACTATGCAGATTATAAGTAAATAGACAGAGCATAAGTTTTTAAAAGTCACTAATTTGTAACTGTCACATCCCTTTAAACATCACAAAATGATGCATTAATAAGTATGGCAAAATCAATAGTCTGTCACAGCAGGGCAATTTGTTGGAATTACACAGCTGAATAAAATGGCTAAAATCAGTGTGACATGCTGATACTGTCATTCTTTATACATTTGTGGACATACTGACCACAGCAACAGTTTCAACAAGCTTTCTCAGTAACACATCAGCAGACTCCGCCCAGGTCAAATCTAACCCTAGAACTTAATGACTGTATAACTTGATCTAATCAACACAGAGGGTGGCTCTTACTAACATATTATAGCAATATTCCACTTAGGTGTGGGATTTCTGCTAGTGGTGATGTACACAGCTAGTGAAATATTTTTGTCTCTCTTAGATATTTCTTGTATACTGAATGTAACACAGTCTCTGAGATACCTAAACTTTCTTAACAATTTTTAACACTTTTTATGAAGTAGTTTCTCTAAAATGTATCAGCTTCCTGAGGTCAGAACTAGGCAAAAGTGGGTCAAGCAGGTCGAGCACATGCAATCACTTAGTTAATGTGCAACGTACAATGTTAGACTCTCTCAGTAACCCTCTCCAATCTATACAACCAGGCATCTCACAGATCAACTCAAACAGCATATTTATAAAACAACATGCAACCTGTCCAAGTTTAACCCAGAAATATTCATTCTTACCCTATAATCTATTAACTAGAACATCCTAAAACCCCTCCCCTTAGATGATGCTGTAAATTAATTCAATACAAATTTCCTAAATGTCCTAAATTGCTTTGCAAAGCCCAGAAAGAAAGGTTAAAAACAAATAATGCAATTTGTCTGTCCAAAAAGAGTAGAATCCTAATGCAAGATTGAAAAAAAAAAGCATGGATAGAACTGCAAAAGTATAAAACACCATAATATGTCAAACTTCAGAATCCTCTGCAGTAGCATTAAAAAGCAAATCAATGAAGACAAAAAAACTATACTAGACCAGCTTTATGAACCCTAAAAATATCAGATCAGCCATTAAAGAACTATTACATGCAGGCCAAAATTCAACCCTAACCCATCTCCTAATAACTCACCACTTAAAACACCAATAGAATTCAAATCTTATTTCATAGATGGTATAGCGTCCCTAACCAAGAATTCCCCATCATCTAATCCGAACCATGCACAGCAGCTAATATCACCACATCCACTTTCACCTTCAAACCTGTGCCCTCATCCTACATAAGACTACTCTTAAACACACGAACGCCATGCTCTACTTCAGTTGATGACCTTCCAAGTGAGTACCTTAAAATGGCAGCCAATAGCATTGCCTACCCTGTCTCAATCCTTATAAATAGGTAAGACCAGGAATCCCATGTTTCCTCTCTCGCTCTCTATCTCTCTCTCCGGAAAAAAAAAAAAACATCATTATCCCTCTACACAAAAGAGAAAATGCAACAGACATCACTAACTTTAGACCTTCAGCAAGCTTATACAACCTCTCCAAAATGCTTGAGAAATGTATTCAAAAACAATTGCTGAACTCTATTCTGTGGGAAGAACTCCTATTCCCCACACAACACAGCATCTGTCCCACCCATAGGTCAACACTGCATTTCTAACCTTTGTAGATACTGTGAATAAAGCTGGAGATAATGGCAAACTTCTCTAAAGTCTTCATTAGTTTGTCACAGCAAATTTCTACTTCAAATGTCCTCTATGTGTTTATCTCAGCCCAGAGTTCTATTGTTCACTCTCACCAACTCTTCCATGCATCCACACGACAGGTCTCCTTAATATAATACACAGATGACTCCACACTTGTACATATCAATGAACATTGCACATCTCCAAAATAAATTCTCAGGAAGCTTTAACAGCCATTGATATATGTTTTTGTAACACACAACGCATGCTAACCACCTCAAAAAAACAAACTTCTACCTTTTCCCCATATCCCTCTCTCATGAAAAAACAAATTTAAAATCTTCTTTCTTAATAATACGGTCATTCAAGTCACATCCTATAACAAATTATTAGGGATGATAGCAGATGGTTATCTTAAATTTGACCTGTATATATAAAATTGCATTAAAACAAATCACCAAAAACTAGGGATGCTTTACAGAGCCAACAATTCTTTCACCAATGCAATGAAAACTACACTTGGCACTACTTACTTCCTCACTACTTTATGGCTTTCTCAACCTTACTAACCTTCAGACATCACAAAAATCATAACTTGAACCATTCTATATTAAAATGGCTAAATTTGCAGTAAACACCCCTTTCAAAACCCTATAGCATTAAAAAAAAATAACTTGGTTAGAACTAACCCATTAACTAACAAATATATAGCTAACCACCTAGAAAATAATTCAGCATCCATTTGGTAGTCCAGCACTGAATACTAAATACCATTCTACTCAACTATGTTCCTAACTGGTCAATATGATCCAATGACCAAAAACTCCTCTCTGTCCGTAAATCTATGAAATCTGCAGGGCATAGTCTGTTCTCCTACTATACTGCCAAAGCCTGGAACTCGTTACCTGCATCCATCAGGGCAATGCCCTCCATCCAGTCCTTTAAAACTGTTCTGAAAGACTTCCTAGTCAAAATGTGGCTCTGTTCGTGCTCATCCTCAGGATAAACTATATCGTTAAATCTGTACAAGCCCGTCTTCATACATTACACTTCCGTACTCTCTTGTCTTCACTCATTTCCTTACCTATTTCTCTAATGACTGTGACTGTCTTTCTAAATATGCCATAACCCTGTTTTTCAATCACAATCCATACTGCAATTCATGCTCATATTATTCTACCTTACCTATAATTTCTCTACAAAATAGCTAAAATTTCTCAAAATATTAAATCACTGTCATATAAGGTGTATCTCTTTTTGTATCTATTCTTAACCAATTTATTCCATGTTATGTCTAATTTGTTATAATTATTTAAACTGTAGATGTTTTGTATTATTTTTAAAGACTGTAAAATTGTTGTTCTTGACATGTTTTGGTAATACTTTGGAGTTATTCTCTCCAGGTTTCCACTAAAAATAGGCACTCACCCAGTCAGGTTTTTCCAGTAATAAAATGTCAACAAATAAAGAAATACACAATTTTTCAATGGTGCTTTCAACCCCCCATGTGTATAGTTATTATGCCTGGAGGATCAAGGTATCCCACTAGTATATAGTTCCAGACTGAGTTTCTTCTGCTTACTATTATTACTGCTAGACATCATAGCTAATTGGCATGGAAGATGTCTCAGCAATCAAAAGCCAACCTGATTGGACAATTTGACTGCCTGCTTCAAGATTACAGAAACTTTGTTGAAATCAGGGCTATAGCTTCCACCCATCAAAATAAGAGTAATGGACAACCATAACTACTTGCATTGATCCTGCCCTGAATGTGCAAGCTACCCAAAGCTGGCAGAGAGACGTCAGTCATTTCACAACAGCATCACATGGTAGTGAAGAATACGGGGAAAAAAAACAGGCAATGCTGTAGTAACCATGTAGATGGAACAGTGGGTTTCATTATGAATACTTCTCTTGAGGACCAGCTCTGCAAAGCTTTAAACCTGTCATGCAGTACTCTTGTTAGTACTGAGAAGGACAACAGGTCTCTGTGACTTCTCTCAAATTCTGACAAGACTCAATGGCAAATTATTTTATGTTCCTTAATTTTAACAATGGGGAAATCCTTGACATAGTTAAAGATGAAAAATGCTCAGTATGCTATTCACAGGCCTCATATGTAGGATTTTATTTTATTTTTTTAATTTTTTATGTGGTTTTACAATAAATAAACAAATCACTTATAAATCAGACAATACCAATTTACATAGATCCACAGCGGATTATCTATCAAGGAGAAATGGTGAGGCATGGAAGAAGGAAAGGTGGGAGTAGAAGAAGAGAAAAGGCAAAGTCAGGTTTGGAAGGAGGGGAGATACAAAGTCAGGTTATGGGTTGAGAGAAGTTGGCACATGAGCATTGCCACTGGGAGGAGAGATGTTGTTTCAAAGCTTTTTTAAAGATAGATGTGTTGCTAGTGGATCTAAATGAGGGTGGGAGAGAGTTCCATAGCTTAGCAGTGGAAATGGAGTGGAGCACTTGTCCAGTGGAGAGGCTGGGTTTCTCTACCTGTAGGAGCATTTGATTTTCAGACCAGAGAGGCTCATTTGGGTGATATAGTGTAAATAGATTAGTAAGGGCAGGTTAAATAAATATTATTTTATAATACTAAATATTAGTTTATGTGCAGTAGTTAGTTGAATATATGTAAGATGATGAAGAAGTTCTAGCCAGTTTAGTTATTGAAGAGAGGCGCAGTGGTGAGATAAATGTCATCCATTGGTGATGAACTTTGCAATTTTGTTATAGCATGAGTGTAGTTTGGATTTAAGATGGGCCTGTATATTGGTGAAGAGAGGAGTACCATAAAGAAGAGGCAGGATCATGAAGGAGGAGGCAAGGGCTAGTTTGTATGAGTAATTGAGGGATGTTTTGTGGCGGTATAGCATGCCCAGTTTCTGGTGTGCTTTTTTAATGTTGCTGTGAATATACATGTCGAAGGTTAGGTGTTGATCTATGGTGAGCCCAAGAAGTTTAGTAAGAGTGACCATCTCAATAGAAGTGTTGTCTTGGGAGAGAATAGAAAAGGTCTCTTTGTTTATGGTGACAGATTTCTTAGGGATGAATAACACTAGCTTAGTTTTTTTGGGATTTAATGCTAGATGGTTGTTGGCCATCCATATTTCAATGGAGCTGAGAGCTGCCTGGGTAAGTTTCTGAAGTTTGTGTGGAGAGTTGGCAGTGCAGTTGATAGTAGAGTCATCTGTGTATTGGATGATTGTCCCTTGAATGAGACTAGAGTGGAAGTCATTAATGAAAAAGCTGAATAGTAGTGTTTCTAAAATGGAACCTTGGGGGAATGCCTGTAGTGGTGTTAAGGAAAGGGTTAAGAAGAAGTTAAGGTAAAAGAAGGACGTTTGCCACTTTGTAGCTTGTTGCTTGTCTGTGAGTTAGTTGGAAAAAAGTGTAGGGTAGAGGGAGAGGTACCTATGTTGGCAAGTTTTCTAAGAAGAGGAGGGTGGGAGATAGTATTGAAGGCTTTGGAAAGGTCAGGAAATAGGGACGAGACTAGTTTTCTGGTATCACAAGCCCGATTGATAGAGACACAGAAGGATATAAGAGCTGTAGTGGTGCTATGTCCTGGTCTAAAACCATGCTGGGTTGATGACAGTATGTCATTATCAAGTAAATAGTTAAGTAGTTGGCTGTGAATACATTTTTCAATGCTTTTTGAGACAGGAGAAAGAATGGCAATGGGTCGAAAGTTGGAGAAATCTCTTTTGTTTCTTCCTTTGTGGAGAGCGAGGATAAATGCTTTTTTTTCCAAATGGAAGGAACATAAGACTCTTGAATGGACCTATTGAGAAATATGCTGACAGGGTAGGCAATGGAATGTGCTGTTTTTTGAAGGAATTCTGGAGGCACGTTGCCGGGGGCATTAGTGCAAGGTTTTAATTTCAGAAGCAGTTTCTTTACAATGCCTGTGGGAATAGGTACATGTAGCATGTAATTCACTACTGCAAACAATTTTTGCCATACTAATAAATTCAACACTAGAGGGGGTAATTTTACTTTTCCAAATTTTAGCAATTACCTTTCTGGGTATAGCAAGAATAGACCAAAGAAGAGACACTTGGGTTTTTGGAATTATCTCAGGATTCAGAACATTAAATAAAACTAAAGATTTAGAAATATTACATCTATCTGACCATAGAGCTAGAATAAAGTTATTAATGTCTTTCCAAAAGGAGGAGATAATTTTGCATTCATATACTATATGTATCAAATCAGCTATTATTTCAGAATCATATCTTTAGCATTTAATTTTATTTGATTTATACTTAACTTTAATTTTGTTAGGAGTGATAAAAGCCCTGTGTAAAAATTTCCAAGTCAACATTTTCAAAATATACTGAAGATGTAGTTTTATCTGTAGATTTTAATATTCTTTTCTTGCATTCCTCAGAAAAGTCTTCATTATTAATTTTTGAGGTGTAGTTGCAATAAGATTTGTCTAAATATGTGAAATCTAACTTAAGAATTTTATAAATTTGTGACAAATATGATTTTTTTTCATTGCAGTATTAATGATATTTATTAAGAATTCCAGTAAGTTGGGGAACACTTTCTTTTATAGGTTAAATATCTTATTTACCTCTGTGTTGACATTGTTTCTAAATATTTATAAAATTAACCAATTCTCAGAATCTTGACTGTATTTGGATCTTACATTTTCAACAGTATATGTATCAGTACCATTTAAGAATTGATGCAAATAGATTAAATTATTTTGTTGTTTCAATGCTAGCATTTTGTTGAAGTCATGTGCTTCTAAGCAGTCATATGCAGTTCGAAACAGAAAATATTAATTCTTTAATACAATGGTTAGAATATGTGAACTTTTGGCAAGAGGAAATTATGTTCTTTAAATAGAGAATTTGAGAAGAGGGTATAATATCATTTATGCAAAAATCATTTAATAACCAGATAAAATTATTAGGTACTATTTGTTTATGACTGGTTGTGATATACTGATTTACTATTATTTTTTTATGTTCATGTTTCCATTTTGAATCATAAGATGAATTTATCCAAAATGCTATAACTTTTATAATTGTTAAAGCAGCATACACTTGAACAAGGGGTCTATATCATGCTGTCGAACTCTTAAAAGTTCGAAGTCATATGGTCGACATCATATGATTGAACTTTTAAAAGTTAGAACATTTCAATGGAAATCTCTGTAAAGTGCAGAATGGGAAGATTTGCCTTGTGATCTTGGAGTTGGTATATTTAAAGACCGGGGCTTGTGTGGGGTGCAGGGAGGCTTGCTCCCCTGTTTAAACTGTTCAGTAGGTTTTTTCCTTTGTTTTTTTTTATTACATTTTAGAACATTTAAAAATTCGATCATATGGTGTCGACCATATGATGTTCAAACCTTTAAAAGTTTGATTATGTAATATAGACGCAAATATCAGGACATCCTATTCCACCACTTTCCCAACATTTTCTTTGCTAATCAAAGGAAACTCTTGGTTTATTAGAATTCCCAAAAAATTAAGTAGAATATTATCTATCTTCTTCATCATTTTTTGGTGGAGTTAGTACTAACGATTGTAATACAAACAATATTTTGGGGAGAATTAGCATCTTAATAAGCATTAATCATTTTTCCATGGTAAATAATAATTTGTTCCAATTTGTGACTAAACTTAAAATTTTATAATCAACCTGTTGAAAGTTTGTTTGTATCATTTTTTACTATTAGACATAATGGTTATACCAATGTAGTTCCTTTGATTACTATTCCAATTGAATTTATATCTTTTTTTGCATGAACTGTTTTAATTTTTTATTAATTAATGTACTTGTTTAATTATGTTTAAGTCTTAAGTCTGAGACTTCTTCAAACTGACTCATAGAAATAATATGTTCTAATGAATTTTCTATATTTCCTATTGTTAATAAAATATAATCAGTAAGGAGTTGAATATTTAGTTTGAAATCTTTTATTTTGAAAATTCATATTGGATCTGATACTATTAGCAAATGGTTCTATAGCTAATGCAAAAAATAAAGGTGATAATGGACAGACTTGTTTTGTGCCTTTTTGCAATTTAAATGAATTAGAAAGAAGGAAATAATCTATTTTAAAATAAGCATAGAAGTTATTGTATGACTTAGAAATTAATGCAATTAGCTCAGATGAAAAATTATACAAATTAAGTGTTTTAAACAAGTACAACCAATTAACTGAGTCAAAAGTCTTATCTAAATCAAAACTAATAATAAAAAGTTATTTTTTATTTTTATTTGCATGGTCTACTAATGTACGTGTTCTTATTATATTATCCTGTACTTGTCTATTTAAAATAAACCCAATTTGATCATTGTTAATTAGTTCAGGTATAAGTAGATTAATTCTGTTAGCTAAAACAGACACGAACATCTTATAGTTCACATTCAAAAGTGAAAGGCGTTTGTATGATAAACACTTTGTAGGATCCTTATCTTGTTTTAAAATAGATGATAAAAGGGAATATTTCCATGACTGATGGCTTCAGCAGTAGTTTTTATTTCTCTGCAGACCTTATCTAATATTTTAACTGCATCATTGAGTAGTATTTTATATAGTTCTGGTATAAGAACATCTAAGCACGGTGCCTTATTATATTTTAACTTGATCTTTTATTTTTGTTAAAAGGAATGGTCTATCATTTTTATATTTGTTCACTTGTTAGTTTATTATTCATTTTTTTCTGTTAGAAAAGTTTCAACTATATCATCATTATCAATGTTATTTGTATTACTTATATTTTCATAAAATATTTTAAAGCCCTCAAGAATACCTTTAATATCTGTTCTACTTTCTTTTTTATTACTTATATGTGTTATAATTTCTTTAATGTGATTTAGTTTATTCATTTTCTTTGATCTAATAGTAGGTTTATACAAGCTTAAAGGATTTACTGAATATGTATGATGTTTAAGTTTTTCCAGGTTTATTGAAACTTTACGATTTAGAATTTCAGCATATTTTATATTTAATGATAATGTCATTTTGTTTTAGATTTAACTTTAGTGTGTCTATTTTGGCCTGTAGTATATTGAATTATTTGTCCCATTCTCTTGTTTTACTAATAAACTAGCTTGTAACTCTTCCATTAAAATAAGCATTTAATGAATCCTACAGGACAATGTCAGTTACTTCACCATTCATGTTTATTTCTAGGACATTTTTGATCTCTTTTACATACCGATCCTTAAATCCTTTTATTTTAATAATGTATGTTGGTAATCTCCTGTGATGTATTAGATTGCCAGTTTTAAAATAATATTAAATATTATAGTATTATGGTCTGATAATGGACATGAAACTATTGAAACTTCTCTGATATGTGATAACATTTTTGTCTCAAACAATCTGTTATTAATATTTATTTGTGTGCTATATCTATATGAATAATAGGTAAATTGAAGTGAGTTTGTTTTCCTTAACTGACATACATCTTTTAAATTCATTAGATTTATAACATTTGTTAAGTGTTTAGCTGAAGATGTAATTTTCAGCTTTCTATCTGCAGTGGGATCTTTGTCCAATAAAAATGCAAGTAAAATCACCAGCCATTATGACTTCACCTTTCATGTAGTAGGCTATAGTACCAAAGTAATTTTTTGCATCTTTAACTTCAATCCCTAGAATCCAGTAAGAGTTCAACAATGTATATAGTTTTCTGTTCCACTCAGTTACAATAATGCTTAACATATCATTTTTATCAACATAGGTATCTTTTACTTTAAGGATTTACTGGTGAGTTCTTCCATAAAATGAGGGTGCCTCTTCTTTTAGCTCAAAAGCCAGAACCTGCTAAAACCAAATATTTCTTAAATGAAAGTTTATTTATGCCTTTATTAAGTAAATGTGTTTCCTGTAGAAATGCTATTTGAGTTTTATGTAACTGCAAGTATTTAAACAGACTCCCCCTTTTTACTGGATTATTCAGTCCATTAATATTAATAAATATGCATTTAAAATCAGACATTTATATAATAGAGAAAAAAATATGCAAGTATGATAAAATTGCATTTATGTACAGAACTTATACACTTTATATATAACAATATGAAATCTTCAGCTATGGATAAAACTTTTGAAACAAATAAAACATTACCTAATGATATAACCTTAAAACATTCTACCATGGAATAACATATTCCCAGTTTACTGAAAAAGATGAATAAACTACCTATCAGAATCTCCATTAGATTAACAAAGTTTAACTCATGCTTGAATCATAGTAATGTGTCTTATTTTTTTTATTATGCACCATCTTAAAAAAGCCCATCAGTGAGTTATTATGAGTAAGAAAAGTTAAATGGGTGTTCAGAATCCTTAGTTTCTAAGTTCTTCAGTTGACCAAACTGAATATCTCTACAATCATCTTTCCCTGTACCTCACATTTTCTCCCTGGTCTACTATAGGGAGGAAGTCAGTTGTTATTTTCATATTTATTAATTTATATGTCAGATGATTTTATACTTTTTTCCTATTTTATTCAATATGTGTAAAGTTGTACATAGGATAATAAGTTCATAAATTAGTACCAGACTATTTTTGTGGGTTATTCCAAGTTCAGCCAATTAAACGATTTGAGAATCAAACCCTGCACCTTGTGTCTATAAGATGACCATCTTAACCACTACGCCAATCTCCCACCCTTGTTGACATATTGACATATATACATATTTACTTATTCTGATCTCTTTCTATTTCTGTTTGTACTATGTCTTGTACTATTACTATATTCCTATGTTTTGTATTTTAGGTATAATGCTTGTGTTGAGTGTCATACAATAGAACGTTAATATTTACCCTTTTATATTTGATACTTTCAATCTAGTACTACTGTTAGAATCATTCCTATATTTCCTTAAATGTTATGTCTAATAGTATCTGAACAAACATCTGAAAATAGATATATTATGTTTGGTTATTAGTAGAAAGAGACAATATCAGTGAAAAGCAATCCTAATTTTTTATCAGAAGTGTATTTCTATAGGCCAATACATAAACTATCCTTTTGGTGTACTGGAAGCATTCAAAACTATTTAATAACTGACAGTGGTTTAGAATGCAGTTCACTGTCTTTTGCTTATTATCTAACTTATATTCATTGACATCTTAGCATATGATTCAAAATATTATGACTATTTACTTTTAAACAGGAAGAAGTAACCTGGACAGTTCTTAGAATTTTCAAAACCACTGCAGCATCACAAAAGTGTTCATGATTTTAATTAAGCTGCTTTAAGCTGGTCCTCATGACAAGGGTTTACAAATGAACAATCTATCAGCTACAATTCACACTGAAACACCCACAAGTGAATCAGGATTTAATTTCTGAAACAACTAAAACATACCGTGCCTATGCCAAATTGAGGCTTGATTTATCACTTGTTTTTTCCTTTTTTTAACTTCATAAATATGTGTCATTGTGTGGTGGTATCCTACAAACCTCATGGATGTGGGAGGACCTGTGCTACTGGGTATGCATATGTCATGCTAATTAACTGTCCAGATTGTTGGCCAGCTGCACCTATTTTTCAAGAACCTTTGTCCTGATTTTCAGAGTCTGTTTGTTGAGAACTATGATGCCTATCATTCCCACATACTGCATAAAAGTCATCTGTATTTGCATTTCCAGCATGATGACACATTGCAGGGCCACTTAATAGTTACTTGCAGGCACACTGGTACATCAAAATATCTAATGCCATAAACAGTACATTCACATGTCTTAACCCCCATGGCTCTAACCCTCCCTTTATGTCAGCTGATTGTAGTAACAACCAGCATCCCTACCAAAATCCTCCAACTGCAGATTATTATAACAGTATATGGCAGCAAAGGTAAAGCAGCAATGTCTAGTCTGCCACTAAGGCCCCTGACATGCATACAGTGCACAGTATGACACATTCAGTGCTCTGTACAGGCTATGCTGGTTAGAGGATGGTCAAGTCACACTGTACAAAAAGCACCTCTGCATACATCACAGAGGAAGGAAGGGGTGAAGGGCATAACTGACATCTTTTCATTAGCTGCCTAGGAACACATGCTTATCTGCACAGCCACTATCTGGCTATGCACACTCTCTCCACAGCTAGCGGGTGGGTTTCTACTTGTCAGTGGAAGAGGAAATGCAGGTTACAGGGAGGGGAGTCATCATTGTTATAGATGATTTACTCTGTTAACTTATGGGGGTTCTGTTATGGGTTCATGCAGTGTGGTGTCTATGATGGCCAGCCATGGGGGAGGCACAGTAGTGTAACTAGGCTGTGGCAAGATAGTTAACTGCCCAAGAGGAAAAGTGTTGGGGGTATGATCAGCTGATTTGGATAACTCAATAATGCAATAATGACTTTTAAAAGCTGATATTGCATTTTTGGTCAAACTTCTGCTCTGTATAGCTCATGCATATTGTAGCAAGCATATTGTAGCAAGCAGTTTGCTACTATTTAAAAGTATATATAAAAAAAAATGAGCTCTGTGGCTCTCTGTGCAGGCAAGGTATAAGCTGTGACAACAGTTTGCTACAGTTTAAGAGAAGAAGTTTTTTTTAACTAAAACAGGAGTGTAGTAGCACTCTGTGCAGCAGGCAGGGCAAAAACTGAAGAAACTATCTGCTACAGTTTAAAAGAAGATTTTTTTTTGTTAATAGAATGTGTGGAAGGAGAGTCTGGAGAGGACACAGAAATGGAATCTGAAAGGCTGTGGTGGGGTGGATGGTTTCATACCAGAACAGCCTTTGTTTCCCCCTCAAGAGCTAGGGGAGGATGTGAATTTAACAGTAAAAATTTGAAAGAGTTGGGGGGTGGCTCTAACTGTGATATGCTGCAATCTTGCAAGCGGCTTATTACAGTAAATTGATTTTTTTTCTATTACATTAAAGTGAAGTTCTTTTTTTATTTTCCTCTTCACTTGAAAAGCTGAGAGGGTTCAGTGCTAGTTTGAAGTGCTAGCACAGGGCACTGGTTCATCCAGCTACACTTCCAGGGGAAAACTATGTACGTAGGCAGGGCTTCCCCGCAATGGGTAGACATAGTGTCCTAGATGACCCTGGGACAAAGACAAGGCAAAATTGATGGAAAGGACCTGTAGGGGGTATACATACAATGTGGCCACCTCAGTTGGCTCTATATTGTGGCCACCCCTGACATGAGACTGGGTATGGTGGTACCCTAACTTTGGTAGGTACAGATGGTATTCCCAGCAATGTTCATCTTAGGTGGCCACAACTGGTATACACATACCCCCATCAACTGGCAACACCAATATATATGGTGCTGATAGTGATGGTGAATGCACTGTGTGCCACCATAGACTACAGGAGTCTATAGCTTTGGCAGTGTTGGGCAACAACCTACTGAAATCCATGCAACATACTAATTACCTGTTGGTCAGTGTGGATAGTTATGGACCATGGCCAGATTATAGCCCTGTACGTTGATTGATACATACCTAAAGCCAGCAGAGAAGATGGCTGGCACTTTGAATCACTGGTAGCTCACCATTTGCATGTTAAATAGAATGTACCAGTCTGCTGCCAGAGGCCCAGGGCTAGTAGTAACAGTGGTGCTATCCACAAAGGAGAATCCCTTGACAGGTATAGTGAGACCCCTTACATTTAATTTTTTAAGGTAGCAGGTGAGGATGAGGCCAGAGTGCTACACCAGAAAATGAGTGTTGGACCTCCCAGGATGGAGCCAGAGACATTATCAATGTATCCATAAAATGTGACTTGATCTGTCTGTAGGTATCATCATCAGATACTGTGCAGATGTTGATCTCAGCCCATTGTTCTGGCCCAATCTCTACAAGTATCATTGTAGCAGTGGTTTGTCCCATGAATGTACAACACAATAAATATCAGCTATGATGCCCAGTGTTCATGCCAATGATATGTGAAAACATGCTGGCAATTATTGAACACTTACCTAATCTAGTGGTCCTTGCATCAAAATATCTCATGTTACTACGCATGCACTGGTCAGTGTGTCCTCCCTGATGTCAGTCTCAGTACAGCCACTCTACAGCATATGCAATATGGCTACTAAACTATCTGATCTTCACTTGAAATTCAAGGCATCTGGCTACTCCCATAACCTGTATCCATCCTTCCTGATTTAACTATTACATAATTATATCCACACAGGGATGTCAAGAATAATTTTCAAAGAATTTTAACTAATAACCAAAAGTTATATTTAAAAAAATGCAGGTACAATTCCTGGACTTCATCTCATGAAAATGGAATTTCTTTTTCTGAGCATTGTAAATTAGTGACCCTGGTCATAAGTGCATTGAATATGGCTGAACATGTCTAATCTCTGCTTTCTTCCAAGTTTGGAGGACATGTGTACACCTAGAAAGAGTATAAGACATATTAGTAGGCAGATGATGTGAGAGTACAGTGAGGTATCCCTGCTACATATATATATCAGACTGGCTATTTGGCTGCAGAGGGGTATGTGTATATGTATATATATATATATATATATATATATATATATATATATATATATATATATATATATATATATATATATATATATATATATATATCTGGGTTAACTTTATAATTTTGAAATACTGAAATACTGAATTTGAGTATTTCGAAATCATAAAGTCGGAGACTCAAAATCGCGAAAGTGCATAATCGCGAATTCGAATATCTCACAGTTATGGCCTACGGTACTTGGTGTGTGGTGTTGGGAGTGTATCATGGTTCGTGTCGTGTATGGATATAGGTGCAATTGAAGGTAAGTGAGTGTTTTGTAAGGGTTTTGTGTGGGAGTTTGAGTGTGTCTGAATGTGTATAAGTGTTGGATGTGTTGATGTATGTATATGTATGATGTTTGTGTGTGTGCGAGTGACTGTGAAATGTGTGGGTGTGTGTTTTCTTTTTGTGTCTGTGCAATCTTAGAGTTAGTATATATAAGTAGAGGGGGTGTGGTGGGTGCAGCGGGGCTTGCCCCCCTGCTTACATGTAGTGTAGGTTTGTTTGTGTTTTTGTGTTTGTGTGTGTTTTGTTTGTTGTAGTGTGTGTTGGACGATGTATGTGTTGTGTGGTGTATGGTGTGTATGTGTTCGTGATTGTGTGTTTCACGATTGTGTGCTTTCGGGATTATGGATGTTCGACTTTATGATTTCGAAATACTGAAATTAGGTATTTCAGTATTTCGAAATTATAAAGTGAGTATATATATATATATATATATATATATATATATATATTTATATATGTATATAGTGAGGGCCACATATATGCTGGGCACTAAGGTATCAAAGTGTTTAGTACAAGGGGTGGAGCTGTGCAGGGATATTTGTATAAAAAATGTGAACCTCCCTGACATCAGGCTTAGTGACTCAGTGGGACAGGGATATTATGGAGGGTAATGAGGTATACATTCCAAGCAGTTGTAGCCATTACAAAAGAACACATCATGTGAAAAGTAGACAGGACAGGAAGGCAGCAGTCTTTAGGTTGTTATCAACTGGCTACAGCAGGCTAGCAAAGTCTGGATCAATGCAGACATACATCTAACAGTGTTACTATTGCTTAGTCTCATATAGGGGTATATGTCACTAGAGTAATTCAGAATAGAGTAGACTGAAGGGGGAGGTGGTAGCAGTCCTGTTGCAGTGGACTGTCATCCCAGGGTTACAGTAAAGGGTCTGCAGGTACATAACCTGCACACTCCATAGCTGCATGTATATGTTGCAAGCAAGCATAGTATCAAAAACTAGAGTTAATATACCAATGTTATTGTTGTGAAAGGCTATACGTAGGTTAATATTGACAAGCTTGTGATACTGCTCGATTACCCTCATCACAGCACTGTAGACAACTGCATACCACCTGCTGGCTGTGTTCTGTGTAATTGCTTCGGATAACCCTGCTGTTGCTGCTCATTTGCTGCAAGCATATTTTGGCATCAGACATGACAGAGCAGTCAGAGCCATCTTTATTAGGTAATAATTTGCACAGTATACACGTGTATAAATATAGATAGGTAGATACTAATAAGGATAAAGTCTGATGGAGTCTAGTAATCACGCTGTTTCACAGTAGCACACTGACATCATAAGGTATACACATGCCCTGATGCGCTGTACTGACAAGCCATGCATGCCTGACCATGCAGGCAGGCTGTGCATTATGCACATCTGGTGCTAAGGTGCATTAGTAGAGTTTCAAAGTACTATGTAAGGTGTGATTCTCTGTCTAACATTTGGCATTGCTGTAGATTTGTGGCAATGGCTATTCATGGCAATACTTCACAGAGAACATCTGCCTGACATGTTAACTAGAAAAAAAATGCTATTGTTATTAAATAGCCAGTTCAGGACATCATAAATGTCATTCAGTAAGGTGGATTCCTGCTACAACTCAGCAGACCAGTGGTCTGGGGTGACCAGCATCTTCCTATAGTCAGCAGTGCAGGCATTTGTGTCATGACCTGTACTGCCACTGTCCAGAAGATGAGGGGAGATGAGGCAGGGATGCTCTAAATGGTATAGGTGTGTTTGTCATTTGTAATGTTTGTCATATGCAGCAAATAACCTGCATTTCTGTTTTTCACAGCTATACTGCTAATCTGATTTGTTTCCTCTGATAGATCTCAGGATATATCAGCTTGGCTTTTGTGGGTGACTACTGGTTTACTGTGTGCGCTGTTGTTGGCAGCTGTATTGTTGTGGTGCTGGGACATAAAGCAATGCCTCTTTGGGGTTAGGGAAATCCCTTTGACTTCATTGCACATAAATGTGATAGTGTAGTCGCTTGGACTTCATTGTATCTACATTCAATAAAAGTAGACTGCCATCCTAGCTATGAGCAAACTATTCTGATTTAATGCATGTACACATGGCCATGTATCTGTCTGGGGATTCGCCATGCTAACTTGCATGAATATGCAGGGCTGTAGCTTTGCACTATAATCTGTGTCTCATCACATCTGAGATGTATATCCTATTTGTCTTTAAGCACGATAAGTTAGAAGACAATAGTCACACCTGCTACAGGAGGCAACACAATATAATGGTAAAATGGGATTAGTGACATCTGTTTTCATACCTGTACTGAAAAAAGTGTTAAATCTGTAATGGCAGAAAACATAAAGAAAACTTATAAAACAAATCTGATAAAGGATAAACTATATCTTTAAATCTGTACAAGCCCGTCTTCATACATTACACTTCCGTACTGTCTTCACTCATTTCCTTACCTATTTCTCTAATGACTGTGACTGTTTTTCTAAATATGCCATAACCCTGTTATTCATTCACAATCCATACTGCAATTCATGCTCATATTATTCTACCTTACCTATAATTTCTCTACAAAATAGCTAAAATTTCTCAAAATATTAAATCACTGTCATATAAGGTGTATCTCTTTTTGTATCTATTCTTAACCAATTTATTCCATGTTATGTCTAATTTGTTATAATTATTTAAACTGTAGATGTTTTGTATTATTTTTAAAGACTGTAAAATTGTTGTTCTTAAAATGTTTTGGTAATACTTTGGAGTTCTTCTCTCCAGGTTTCCACTAAAAATAGGCACTCACCCAGTCAGGTTTTTCCAGTAATAAAATGTCAACAAATAAATAAATACACAATTTTTCAATGGTGCTTTCAGCCCCCCATGTGTATAGTTATTATGCCTGGAGGATCAAGGTATCCCACTAGTATATAGTTCCAGACTGAGTTTCTTCTGCTTACTATTATTACTGCTAGACATCATAGCTAATTGGAATGGAAGATGTCTCAGCAATCAAAAGACAACCTGATTGGACAGTTTGACTGCCTGCTTCAAGATTACAGAAACTTTGTTGAAATCAGGGCTATAGCTTCTACCCATCAAAATAAGAATAATGGACAACCATAACTACTTGCATTGATCCTGCCCTGAATGTGCAAGCTACCCAACACTGGCAGAGAGACGTCAGTCATTTCACAACAGCATCACATGGTAGTGAAGAATAAGGAGAAAAAAAACAGGCAATGCTGCTGTAACCATGTAGATGGAACAGTGGGTTTCATTATGAATACTTCTCTTGAGGACCAGCTCTGCAAAGCTTTAAACCTGTCATGCAGTACTCTTGTTAGTACTGAGAAGGACAACAGGTCTCTGTGACTTATCTCAAATTCTGACAAGACTCGATGGCAAATTATTTTACGTTCCTTAATTTTAACAATGAGGAAATCCTTGACATAGTTAAAGATGAAAAATGCTCAGTATGCTATTCACAGGCCTCATATGTAGGATTTTATTTTATTTTTTTATTTTTTTATTTGGTTTTACAATAAATAAACAAATCAATTATAAATCAGACAATACCAATTTACATAGATCCACAGCGGATTATCTATCAAGGAGAAATGGTGAGGCATGGAAGAAGGAAAGGTGGGAGTAGAAGAAGAGAAAAGGCAAAGTCAGGTTTGGAAGGAGGGGAGATACAAAGTCAGGTTATGGGTTGAGAGAAGTTGGCACATGAGCATTGCCACTGGGAGGAGAGATGTTGTTTCAAAGCTTTTTTTAAAGATAGATGTGTTGCTAATGGATCTAAGTGAGGGTGGGAGAGAGTTCCATAGCTTAGCAGTGGAAAAGGAGTGGAGCATTTGTCCAGTGGAGAGGCTGGGTTTCTCTACCTGTAGGAGCATTTGATTTTCAGACCAGAGAGGCCTATTTGGGTGATATAGTGTAAATAGATTAGTAAGGGCAGGTTAAATAAATATTATTTTATAATACTAAATATTAGTTTATGTGCAGTAGTTAGTTGAATATATGTAAGATGATGAAGAAGTTCTAGCCAGTTTAGTTATTGAAGAGAGGCGCAGTGGTGAGATAAATGTCATCCATTGGTGATGAACTTTGCAATTTTGTTATAGCATGAGTGTAGTTTGGATTTAAGACAGGCCTGTATATTGGTGAAGAGAGGAGTACCATAAAGAAGAGGCAGGATCATGAAGAAGGAGGCAAGGGCTAGTTTGTAGGAGTAATTGAGGGATGTTTTGTGGCAGTATAGCATGCCCAGTTTCTGGTGTGCTTTTTTAATGTTGCTGTGAATATACATGTCGAAGGTTAGGTGTTGATCTATGGTGACCCCTAGAAGCTTAGTAAGAGTGACCATCTCAATAGAAGTGTTGTCTTGGGAGAGAATAGAAAAGGTCTCTTTGTTTATGGTGACAGATTTCTTAGGGATGAATAACAATAGCTTAGTTTTTTGGGGATTTAATGCTAGATGGTTGTTGGCCATCCATATTTCAATGGAGCTGAGAGCTGCCTGGGTAAGTTTCTAAAGTTTGTGTGGGGAGTTGGCAGTGCAGTTGATAGTAGAGTCATTTGTGTATTGGATGATTGTCCCTTGAGTGAGACTAGAGTGGAAGTCATTAATGAAAATGCTGAATAGTAGTGTTTCGAAAATGGAACCTTGGGGGAATGCCTGTACTGGTGTTAAGGAAAGGGTTAAGAAGAAGTTAAGGTAAAAGAAGGATGTTTGCCACTTTGTAGCTTGTTGCCTGTCTGTGAGGTAGTTGGAAAAAAGTGTAGGGTAGAGGGAGCGGTACCTATGTTGGCAAGTTTTCTAAGAAGAGGAGGGTGGGAGATAGTATTGAAGGCTTTGGAAAGGTCAGGAAATAGGGAGGAGACTAGTTTTCTGGTATCACAAGCCCAATTGATAGAGACAAAGAAGGATATAAGAGCTGTAGTGGTGCTATGTCCTGGTCTAAAACCATGCTGGGTTGATGACAGTATGTCATTGTCAAGTAAATAGTTAAGTAGTTGGCTGTGAATACATTTTTCAATGATTTTTGAGACAGGAGAAAGAATGGCAATGGGTCGAAAGTTGGAAAAATCTCTTTTGTTTCTTCCTTTGTGGAGCGCGAGGATAAATGCTTTTTTTTTCCAAATGGAAGGAACATAAGACTCTTGAATGGACCTATTGAGAAATATGCTGACAGGGTAGGCAATGGAATGTGCTGTTTTTTGAAGGAATTCTGGAGGCAGGTTGTCAGGGGCATTAGTGCAAGGTTTTAATTTCAGAAGCAGTTTCTTTACAATGCCTGTGGGAATAGGTACATATAGCATGTAATTCACTACTGCAAACAATTTTTGCCATACTAATAAATTCAACACTAGAGGGGGTAATTTTACTTTTCCAAATTTTAGCAATTACCTTTCTGGGTATAGCAAGAATAGACCAAAGAAGAGGCACTTGGGTTTTTGGAATTATCTCAGGATTCAGAACATTAAATAAAACTAAAGATTTAGAAATATTACATCTATCTGACCATAGAGCTAGAATAAAATTATTAATGTCTTTCCAAAAGGAGGAGATAATTTTGCATTCATATACTATATGTATCAAACCAGCTATTATTTCAGAATCATATCTTTAGCATTTAATTTTATTTGATTTATACATAACTTTAATTTTGTTAGGAGTGATAAAAGCCCTGTGTAAAAATTTCCAAGTCAACATTTTCAAAATATACTTAAGATGTAGTTTTATCTGTAGATTTTAATATTCTTTTCTTGCATTCCTCAGAGAAGTCTTCATTATTAATTTTTGAGGTGTAGTTGCAATAAGATTTGTCTAAATATGTGAAATCTAACTTAAGAATTTTATAAATTTGTGACAAATATGATTTTTTTTCATTGCAGTATTAATGATATTTATTAAGAATTCCAGTAAGTTGGGGAACACTTTCTTTTCTAGGTTAAATATCTTATTTACCTCTGTGTTCACATTGTTTCTAAATTTTTGTAAAATTAACCAATTCTCAGAATCTTGACTGTATTTGGATCTTACATTTTCAATAGTATATGTATCAGTACCATTTAAGAATTGATGCAAATAGATTAAATTATTTTGTTGTTTCATTGCTAGCATTTTGTTGAAGTCATGTGCTTCTAAGCAGTCATATGCAGTTCGAAACAGAAAATATTAATTCTTTAATACAATGGTTAGAATATGTGAACTTTTGGCAAGAGGAAATGATGTTCTTTAAATAGGGAATTTGAGAAGAGGGTATAATATCATTTATGCAAAAATCATTTAATAACCAGATAAAATTATTAGGTACTGTTTGTTTATGACTGGTTGTGATATACTGATTTACTATTATTTTTTTATGTTCATGTTTCCATTTTGAATCATAAGATGAATTTATCCAAAATGCTATAACTTTTATAATTGTTAAAGCAGCATACACTTGAACAGTGGGTCTATATCATGTTGTCGAACTCTTAAAAGTTCGAAGTCATATGGTCGACATCATATGATTGAACTTTTAAAAGTTAGAACGTTTCAATGGAAATCTCCGTACAGTGCAGAATGGGAAGATTTGCCTTGTGATCTTGGAGTTGGTATATTTAAAGACCGGGGCTTGTGTGGGGTGCAGGGAGGCTTGCTTCCCTGCTTAAACCATTCAGTAGGTTTTTTCCTTTGTTTTTTTTATTTTATTACATTTTAGAACATTTAAAATTTCGATCTTATGGTGTCGACCATATGATGTTCAAACTTTTAAAAGTTCGATTATGTAATATAGACGCAAATATCAGGACATCCTATTCCACCACTATCCCAACATTTTCTTTGCTAATCAAAGGAAATGCTTGGTTTATTAGAATTCCCAAAAAATTAAGTAGAATATTATCTATCTTCTTCATTATTTTTTTGGTGGAGTTAGTACTAATGATTGTAATACAAACAATATTTTGGGGAGAATTAGCATCTTAATAAGCGTTAATCATTTTTCCATGGTAAAGAATAATTTGTTCCAATTTGTGACTAAACTTAAAATTTTATAAACAACCTGTTGAAAGTTCGTTTGTATCATTTTTTTACTTTTAGACATGATGGTTATACCAACGTAGTTCCTTTGATTACTATTCCAATTGAATTTATATCTTTTTTTGCATGAACTGTTTTAATTTTTTATTAATTAATGTACTTGTTTAATTATGTTTAAGTCTTAAGTCTGAGACTTCTTCAAACTGACTCATAGAAATAATATGTTCTAATGAATTTTCTATATTTCCTATTGTTAATAAAATATAATCAGTAAGGAGTTGAATGTTTAGTTTGAAATCTTTTATTTTGAAAATTCATATTGGATCTGATACTATTAGCAAATGGTTCTATAGCTAATGCAAAAAATAAAGGTGATAATGGACAGACTTGTTTTGTGCCTTTTTGCAATTTAAATGAATTAGAAAGAAGGAAAGAATCTATTTTAACATAAGCACAAAAGTTATTGTATGACTTAGAAATTAATGCAATTAGCTCAGATGAAAAATTATACAAATTAAGTGTTTTAAACAAGTACAACCAATTAACTGAGTCAAAAGTCTTATCTAAATCAAAACTAATAATAAAAAGTTATTTTTTATTTTTATTTGCTTGGCCTACTAATGTACGTGTTTTTATTATATTATCCTGTACTTGTCTATTTAAAATAAACCCAATTTGATCATTGTTAATTAGTTCAGGTATAAGCAGATTAATTCTGTTAGCTAAAATGGACATGAACATCTTATAGTTCACATTCAAAAGTGAAAGGCGTCTGTATGATAAACACTTTGTAGGATCCTTATCTTGTTTTAAAATAGATGATAAAAGGGAATATTTCCACGATTGATGGCTTCAGCAGTAGTTTTTATTCTCTGCAGACCTTATCTAATATTTTAACTGCATCATCGAGTAGTATTTTATATAGTTCTGGTATAAGAACATCTAAGCACGATGCCTTATTATTTTTTAACTTGATCTTTTATTTTTATTAAAAGGAATGGTCTATCATTTTTATATTTGTTCACTTGTTAGTTTATTATTAATTTTTTTCTCTTAGAAAAGTTTCAACTATATCGTCATTATCTATGTTATTTGTATTACTTATATTTTCATAAAATATTTTAAAGCCCTCAAGAATACCTTTAATATCTGTTCTACTTTCTTTTTTATTACTTATATGTGTTATAATTTCTTTAATGTGATTTAGTTTATTCATTTTCTTTGCTCTAACAGTCGGTTTATACAAGCTTAAAGGATTTACTGAATATGTATGATGTTTAAGTTTTTCCAGGTTTATTGAAACTTTATGATTTAGAATTTCAACATATTTTATATTTATGTTTTTAAGTTCATACTGACTGATAATGTCATTTTGTTTTAGATTTAACTTTAGTGTGTCTATTTTGGCCTGTAGTATATTGAATTATTTGTCCCATTCTCTTGTTTTACTAATAAACTAGCTTGTAACTCTTCCATTTAAATAAGCATTTAATGAATCCTACAGGACAATGTCAGTTACTTCACCATTCATTTTTATTTCTAGGACATTTTTGATCTCTTTTACATACCGATCCTTAAATCCTTTTATTTTAATAATGTATGTTGGTAATCTCCTGTGATGTATTAGATTGCCAGTTTTTAAAATAATATTAAAGATTATAGTATTATGGTCTGATAATGGACATGAAACTATTGAAACTTCTCTGTTATGTGATAACATTTTTGTCTCAAACAATCTGTTATTAATATTTATTTGTGTGCTATATCTATATGAATAATAGGTAAATTGAAGTGAGTTTGTTTTCTTTAACTCACATACATCTTTTAAATTCATTAGATTTATAACATTTGTTAAGTGTTTAGCTGAAGATGTAATTTTCAGCTTTCTATCTGCAGTGGGATCTTTGTCCAATAAAAATGCAAGTAAAATCACCAGCCATTATGACTTCACCTTTCATGTAGTAGGCTATAGTACCAAAGTAATTTTTTGCATCTTTAACTTCAATCCCTAGAATCCAATAAGAGTTCAACAATGCATATAGTTTTCTGTTCCACTCAGTTACAATAATGCTTAACATATCATTTTTATCAACATAGGTATCTTTTACTTTAAGGATTTACTGGTGAGTTCTTCCATAAAATGAGGGTGCCTCTTCTTTTAGCTCAAAAGCCAGAACCTGCTAAAACCAAATATTTCTTAAATGAAAGTTTATTTATGCCTTTATTAAGTAAATGTGTTTCCTGTAGAAATGCTATTTGAGTTTTATGTAACTGCAAGTATTTAAACAGACTCCCCCTTTTTACTGGATTATTCAGTCCATTAATATTAATAAATATGCATGTAAAATCAGACATTTATATAAGAGAGAAAAAAAAAACGCAAGTATGATAAAATTGCATTTATGTACCGAACTTATACACTTTATATATAACAATATGAAATCTTCAGCTATGGATAAAACTTTTGAAACAAATAAAACATTACCTAATGATATAACCTTAAAACATTCTACCATGGAATAACATATTCCCAGTTTACTGAAAAAGACGAATAAACTACCTCTCAGACTCTCCATTAGATTAACAAAGTTTAACTCATGCTTGAATCATAGTAATGTGTCTTATTTTTTTTATTATGCACCATCTTAAAAAAGCCCATCAGTGAGTTATTATGAGTAAGAAAAGTTAAACGGGTGTTCAGAATCCTTATTATAAGTTGACCAAACTGAATATCTCTACAATCATCTTTCCCTGTACCTCACATTTTCTCCCTGGTCTACTATAGGGAGGAAGTCAGTTGTTATTTTCATATTTATTAATTTATATGTCAGATGATTTTATATTTTTTTCCTATTTTATTCAAAATGTGTAAAGTTGTACATAGGATAATAAGTTCCTAAATTAGTAACAGACTATTTTTGTGGGTTATTCCAAGCTCAGCCAATTAAACGATGTGAGAATCAAACCCTGCACCTTGTGTCTATAAGGTGAACATCTTAACCACTACGCCAATCTCCCACCCTTGTTGACATATTGACATATATACATATTTACTTATTCTGATCTCTTTCTATTTCTGTTTGTACTATGTCTTGTACTATTACTATATTCCTATGTTTTGTATTTTAGGTATAATGCTTGTGTTGAGTGTCATACAATAGAACGTTAATATTTAATCTTATATATTTGATACTTTCAATCTAGTACTACTGTTAGAATCATTCCTATATTTCCTTAAATGTTATGTCTAATAGTATCTGAACAAACATCTGAAAATAGATATATTATGTTTGGTTATTAGTAGAAAGAGACAATATCAGTGAAAAGCAATTCTAATTTTTTATCAGAAGTGTATTTCTATAGGCCAGTACATAAACTATCCTTTTTGTGTACTGGAAGCATTCAAAACTATTTAATAACTGGCAGTGGTTTAGAATGCAGTTCACTGTCTTTTGCTTATTATCTAACTTATATTCATTGACATCTTAGCATATGATTCAAAATATTATGACTATTTACTTTTAAACAGGAAGAAGTAACCTGGACAGCTCTTAGAATTTTCAAAACCACTGCAGCATCACAAAAGTGTTCATGATTTTAATTAAGCTGCTTTAAGCTGGTCCTCATGACAAGGGTTTACAAATGAACAATCTATCAGCTACAATTCACACTGAAACACCCACAAGTGAATCAGGATTTAATTTCTGAAACAACTAAAACATGCCGTGCCTATGCCAAATTGAGGCTTGATTTATCACTTGTTTTTTCCTTTTTTTAACTTCATAAATATGTGTCATTGTGTGGTGGTATCCTACAAACCTCATGGATGTGGGAGGACCTGTGCTACTGGGTATGCATATGTCATGCTAATTAACTGTCCAGATTGTTGGCCAGCTGCACCTATTTTTCAAGAACCTTTGTCCTGATTTTCAGAGTCTGTTTGTTGAGAACTATGATGCCTATCATTTCCACATACTGCATAAAAGTCATCTGTATTTGCATTTCCAGCATGATGACACATTGCAGGGCCACTTAATAGTTACTTGCAGGCACACTGTTACATCAAAATATCTAATGCCATAAACAGTACATTCACATGTCTTAACCCCCATGGCTCTAACCCTCCCTTTATGTCAGCTGATTGTAGTAACAACCAGTATCCCTACCAAAATCCTCCAACTGCAGATTATTATAACAGTATATGGCAGCAAAGGTAAAGCAGCAATGTCTAGTCTGCCACTAAGGCCCCTGACATGCATACAGTGCACAGTATGACACATTCAGTGCTCTGTACAGGCTATGCTGGTTAGTGGATGGTCAAGTCACACTGTACAAAAAGCACCTCTGCATACATCACAGAGGAAGGAAGGGGTGAAGGGCATAACTGACATCTTTTCATTAGCTGCCTAGGAACACATGCTTATCTGCACAGCCACTATCTGGCTATGCACACTCTCTCCACAGCTAGCGGGTGGGTTTCTACTTGTCAGTGGAAGAGGAAATGCAGGTTACAGGGAGGGGAGTCATCATTGTTATAGATGATTTACTCTGTTAACTTATGGGGGTTCTGTTATGGGTTCATGCAGTGTGGTGTCTATGATGGCCAGCCATGGGGGAGGCACAGTAGTGTAACTAGGCTGTGGCAATATAGTTAACTGCCCAAGAGGAAAAGTGTTGGGGGTATGATCAGCTGATTTGGATAACTCAATAATGCAATAATGACTTTTAAAAGCTGATATTGCATTTTTGGTCAAACTTCTGCTCTGTATAGCTCATGCATATTGTAGCAAGCAGTTTGCTACTATTTAAAAGTATATATAAAAAAAAAAAATGAGCTCCGTGGCTCTCTGTGCAGGCAAGGTATAAGCTGTGACAACAGTTTGCTACAGTTTAAGAGAAGAAGTTTTTTTTTAACTAAAACAGGAGTGTAGTAGCACTCTGTGCAGCAGGCAGGGCAAAAACTGAAGAAACTATCTGCTACAGTTTAAAAGAAGATTTTTTTTTGTTAATAGAATGTGTGGAAGGAGAGTCTGGGGAGGACACAGAAATGGAATCTGAAAGGCTGTGGTGGGGTGGAGGGTGTCATACCAGAACAGCCTTTGTTTCCCTCTCAAGAGCTAGGGGAGGATGTGAATTTAACAGTAAAAATTTGGAAGAGTTGGGGGGGTGGCTCTAACTGTGATATGCTGCAATCTTGCAAGCGGCTTATTACAGTAAATTGATTTTTTTTCTATTACATTAAAGTGAAGTTCTTTTTTTATTTTCCTCTTCACTTGAAAAGCTGAGAGGGTTCAGTGCTAGTTTGAAGTGCTAGCACAGGGCACTGGTTCATCCAGCTACACTTCCAGGGGAAAACTTTGTATGTAGGCAGGGCTTCCCCGCAATGGGTAGACATAGTGTCCTAGATGACCCTGGGACAAAGACAAGGCAAAATTGATGGAAAGGACCTGTAGGGGGTATACATACAATGTGGCCACCTCAGTTGGCTCTATGTTGTGGCCACCCCTGACATGAGACTGGGTATGGTGGTACCCTAACTTTGGTAGGTACAGATGGTATTCCCAGCAATGTTCATCTTAGGTGGCCACAACTGGTATACACATACCCCCATCAACTGGCAACACCAATATATATGGTGCTGATAGTGATGGTGAATGCACTGTGTGCCACCATAGACTACAGGAGTCTATAGCTTTGGCAGTGTTGGGCAACAACCTACTGAAATCCATGCAACATACTAATTACCTGTTGGTCAGTGTGGATAGTTATGGACCATGGCCAGATTATAGCCCTGTACGTTGATTGATACATACCGAAAGCCAGCAGAGAAGATGGCTGGCACTTTGAATCACTGGTAGCTCATCATTTGCATGTTAAATAGAATGTACCAGTCTGCTGCCAGAGGCCCAGGGCTAGTAGTAACAGTGGTGCTATCCACAAAGGAGAATCCCTTGACAGGTATAGTGAGACCCCTTACATTTAATTTTCTAAGGTAGCAGGTGAGGGTGAGGCCAGAGTGCTACACCAGAAAATGAGTGTTGGACCTCCCAGGATGGAGCCAGAGACATTATCAATGTATCCATAAAATGTGACTTGATCTGTCTGTAGGTATCATCATCAGATACTGTGCAGATGTTGATCTCAGCCCATTGTTCTGGCCCAATCTCTACAAGTATCATTGTAGCAGTGGTTTGTCCCATGAATATACAACACAATAAATATCAGCTATGATGCCCAGTGTTCATGCCAATGATAGGTGAAAACATGCTGGCAATTATTGAACACTTACCTAATCTAGTGGTCCTTGCATCAAAATATCTCATGTTACTACGCATGCACTGGTCAGTGTGTCCTCCCTGATGTCAGTCTCAGTACAGCCACTCTACAGCATATGCAATATGGCTACTAAACTATCTGATCTTCACTTGAAATTCAAGGCATCTGGCTACTCCCGTAACCTGTATCCATCCTTCCTGATTTAACTATTACATAATTATATCCACACAGGGATGTCAAGAATAATTTTCAAAGAATTTTAACTAATAACCAAAAGTTATATTTAAAAAAATGCAGGTACAATTCCTGGACTTCATCTCATGAAAATGGAATTTCCTTTTCTGAGCATTGTAAATTAGTGACCCTGGTCATAAGTGCATTGAATATGGCTGAACATGTCTAATCTCTGCTTTCTTCCAAGTTTGGAGGACATGTGTACACCTAGAAAGTGTATAAGACATATTAGTAGGCAGATGATGTGAGAGTACAGTGAGGTATCCCTGCTACATATATATCAGACTGGCTATTTGGCTGCAGAGGGGTATGTGTATATGTATATATATATATATATATATATATATATATATATATATATATATATATATATATATATATATCTGGGTTAACTTTATAATTTTGAAATACTGAAATACTGAATTTCAGTATTTCGAAATCATAAAGTCGGAGACTCAAAATCGCGAAAGTGCATAATCGCGAATTCGAATATCTCACAGTTATGGCCTACGGTACTTGGTGTGTGGTGTTGGGAGTGTATCATGGTTCGTGTCGTGTATGGATATAGGTGCAATTGAAGGTAAGTGAGTTTTTGTAAGGGTTTTGTGTGGGAGTTTGAGTGTGTCTGAATGTGTGTAAGTGTTGGATGTGTTGATGTATGTATATGTATGATGTTTGTGTGTGTGCGAGTGACTGTGAAATGTGTGGGTGTGAGTTTTCTTTTTGTGTCTGTGCAATCTTAGAGTTAGTATATATAAGTAGAGGGGTGTGGTGGGTGCAGCGGGGCTTGCCCCCCTGCTTACATGTAGTGTAGGTTTGTTTGTGTTTTTGTGTTTGTGTGTTTTTTGTTTGTTGTAGTGTGTGTTGGACGATGTATGTGTTGTGTGGTGTATGGTGTGTATGTGTTCGTGATTGTGTGTTTCACGATTGTGTGCTTTTGGGATTATGGATGTTCGACTTTATGATTTCGAAATACTGAAATTAGGTATTTCAGTATTTCGAAATTATAAAGTGAGTATATATATATATATATATATAGTGAGGGCCACATATATGCTGGGCACTAAGGTATCACAGTGATTAGCAAAGTGTTTAGTACAAGGGGTGGAGCTGTGCAGGGATATTTGTATAAAAAATGTGAACCTCCCTGACATCAGGCTTAGTGACTCAGTGGGACAGGGATATTATGGAGGGTAATGAGATATACATTCCAAGCAGTTGTAGCCATTACAAAAGAACACATCATGTGAAAAGTAGGCAGGACAGGAAGGCAGCAGTCTTTAGGTTGTTATCAACTGGCTACAGCAGGCTAGCAAAGTCTGGATCAATGCAGACATACATCTAACAGTGTTACTATTGCTTAGTCTCATATAGGGGTGTATGACACTAGAGTAATTCAGAATAGAGTAGACTGAAGGGGGAGGTGGTAGCAGTCCTGTTGCAGTGGACAGTCATCCCAGGGTTACAGTAAAGGGTCTGCAGGTACATAACCTGCACACTCCATAGCTGCATGTATATGTTGCAAGCAAGCATAGTATCAAAAACTAGAGTTAATATACCAATGTTATTTTTGTGAAAGGCTATATGTAGGTTAATATCGACAAGCTTGTGATACTGCTCGATTACCCTCATCACAGCACTGTAGACAACTGCATACCACCTGCTGGCTGTGTTCTGTGTAATTGCTTCGGATAACCCTGCTGTTGCTGCTCATTTGCTGCAAGCATATTTTGGCATCAGACATGACAGAGCAGTCAGAGCCATCTTTATTAGGTAATAATTTGCACAGTATACACATGTATAAATATAGATAGGTAGATACTAATAAGGATAAAGTCTGATGGAGTCTAGTAATCACGCTGTTTCACAGTAGCACACTGACATCATAAGGTATACACATGCCCTGATGAGCTGTACTGACAAGCCATGCATGCCTGACCATGCAGGCAGGCTGTGTATTATGCACATCTGGTGCTAAGGTGCATTAGTAGAGTTTCAAAGTACTATGTAAGGTATGATTCTCCGTCTAACATTTGGCATTGCTGTAGATTTGTGGCAATGGCTATTTATGGCAATACTTCACAGAGAACATCTGCCTGACATGTTAACCAGAAAAAAAAATGCTATTGTTATTAAATAGCCAGTTCAGGACATCATAAATGTCATTCAGTAAGGTGGATTCCTGGTACAACTCAGCAGACCAGTGGTCTGAGGTGACCAGCATCTTCCTATAGTCAGCAGTGCAGGCATTTGTGTCATGACCTGTACTGCCACTGTAAAGAAGATGAGGGGAGATGAGGCAGGGATGCTCTAAATGGTATAGGTGTGTTTGTCATTTGTAATGTTTGTCATATGCAGCAAATAACCTGCATTTCTGTTTTTCCCAGCTATACTGCTAATCTGATTTGTTTCCTCTGATAGATCTCAGGATATATCAGCTTGGCTATTGTGGGTGACTATTGGTTTACTGTGTGCGCTGTTGTTGGCAGCTGTATTGTTGTGGTGCTGGGACATAAAGCAATGCCTCTTTGGGGTTAGGGAAATCCCTTTGACTTCATTGCACATAAATGTGATAGTGTAGTTGTTTGGACTTCATTGTATCTACATTCAATAAAAGTAGACTGACATCCTACCTATGGGCAAACTGTTCTGATTTATTGCATGTACACATGGTCATGTATCTGTCTCGGGATTCGCCATGCTAACTTGCGTGTATATGCAGGGCTGTAGCTTTGCACTATAATCCGTGTCTCATCACATCGGAGATGTATATCCTATTTGTCTTTAAGCACGATTAGTTAGAAGACAATAGTCACACCTGCTACAGGAGGCAACACAATATAATGGTAAAATGGAATTAGTGACATCTGTTTTCATACCTGTACTGAAAAAAGTGTTAAATCTGTAATGGCAGAAAACATAAAGAAAACTTATAAAACAAATCTGATTGGTTGCTTCACTAAGACATTTTTTTAAATAGTTCAATTCATTATTAATGAATTTGTCTTGGAGAAGAGAAGACATGGTTTTCTTTTATGCATGTATGTATATTAGGGATAGTTCCTACTGATTTACAGCATCATTCTCTTTGAGTCTCTCTTCTGCAGTTTATGATGGCCATTCTGATCAACAGGCATATCAGCTGCCACCCTCTGTAGTTCTGGCATATGTGTGTGTGTGTGTGTGTGTATAATGTATATATATATATATATATATATATATATATATATATATATATATATATATATATATATATATGATATACATTAATTTGGTCGGCTGGCGGATGGCCGACCGGGAAATGTCCGAAAGCAGTGCAGCAAATTCTCATTTGTCCAAATGTAATATGTGTGAAACGCACAATATTCCCCCTTTTTTGACACATGGTAGCGCTTGTTTAGGTGGTAGAGCAGTTTGAAATGTCACATTCGGTGTTTTTTACGACATACCGACCGTTTGCCACTATGAAATTCAACATTCCGGTTCGGAAAATATAACATATATATATATATATATATATATATATATATATATATATATATATATATATATATATATATATATATATATATATATATATATATATATATATATATATATATATATATATATATATATTTAGCTAGATAGATAACCACACACACACACACACACACACACACACACACACACACACACACACACACACACAATCTTTTTTTCCCCTATTTTTCATTCTACTGGCTACTTTGCCAATGAGATCACACTACAGCAGTGTGTGGGAATTTACCCTTTCCCCACTGTAGTGTGATCTCAAAGTCAGTATACATAGTTAGCTGAGAGTATGGCGAGAGTATTGGGGGAGGGGGTCCCTCTTTTAAAAAGCAGTTTTTTTTTTATAAGTTTCGATGTAACAATATTACTTTTTTTCTTTTTGCTGGATCATTTGAGCATTTGATATTTGATGAAATCAGCATCTCTCTCTTTCTCTCTATACATGTATTATAATACAGGCACAGATATACATACATAGATAGATATGAGTTTATAATAAATAATCACAGTGATTTTTATAGAAACACAAAACATGAAATATACACACCGATGATTACCATTAATCAATACTATAATTATTTTAAAAAAAGTAAGTGGAAATTCAAACCAATGGGTTACATTTGTGATTATAAAAAAAAAAACCCAGCCCACAGGAAATTAAATATACTAAATCCAGGGCTGAACAAACTGAAAAAAAACTTAAATTATGTGAAAGTCGATATAATAAACTTCAACCTTTACGTTAATCGACAAATTTTACCAGAGACAAAAAACACCTCTGTTTCAGCACACTATAACATGCGTGTAGGGATGACTCATACAGTACTAATATATATATATATATATATATGGAAAATTTGACTTTGGTCAAAACGTGCTTTGCTCAACATCTGTTCAGATGACATAATATGGTGGACTAAGATGGTCGACAACTGTCAACAAAAGTAGCAGATCGGATGATTCTCCAATGTTGGTGAATTTGCCCTTTCCCAGAAAAATTGTGCAGCCTTGGAGATAGTATATATAATTATCCGTGGGTATAGGGGTACAGGCTGGCTTGATTCCCCTTGCAAAAAAATTTTTTTTCTGTTATTTTTTTGTTTTTGCATGCACCAAGATTAATGGTTCATAGGTGAGTACTAGGCTAATGGCCCTGGAGCCTATATAAGCCTAGCCCAAGAAGATTCCTTGGCATCATGTTGCCCAAAGTTACTTCCCAGTGCCCCTGTCAAGCAAGGCCACTGAAGTGATCCTCGGGGTAAACTTCCTAGTGTCCACCCACTCGTCAAGATTTTTCTTAAAGAGGGCCAGTGAAGTGCTCTGCTTGATGTGAATGGGAAGTTTGTTCCAGAGTATGGGAACTCTGTGGGTTAGGAACCTGTCTCTCCAGCATGCTCTGTTTATTGTGGTAATGAGGTTAAGGTCCCTGGGGCATGTGACTTGAAGGGAATGGGATTTCTTTAGGTGTAGCATATCTAGCCGGTCTGGGTCAGACATGGCTTTGTAGGTCAAGCAGAGATCGCCTCTAAGGAGGTGATAAAAGACAGATTATAGCAGGAGTTTGTTGAGTCTGTCCATGTAGGGGACGTGGCTAAGGCCTAAGATCCTCTTTGTGAGGTATTTTTGTGGCCTTTCCAGTTGTTGTAGGTGTCTAGTGAGGTACATACCAAATGGGGCATTGTATTCTATAATAGGGCTAATGAGGGATGAGTAAAGCAGGATTATGACCACTTTCTTCCTGGATGAGAAACCTTTTGTAATGAGATGTGCCACATAGAATGACTTTCTGACTACAGTGGCAATGTGGTTATCAAAGGAGAGGTTACTGTCAACCTGTGTCCCCAGGTCTCTTATCACACCTTCAGTGTTTAGTGGACTACCCCCTATATGGTATTTCATGGGCACTGAAGTTTTCCCAAAGGGAATGACAATGCACATTTTGGCATTGAGCTTAAGGCCATGGTTCTGGCACCAGTCACTGGTATCAGTCAGGCCTTTTTGTAGAATGTCTACATCAGGTGGAGAATCAATAATTTCTCCCAGTTTGCAATCATTTGTGAACTTCGTCAGCCAGAGTCCCTTTGTGTTGGCTTGAACGTCAGAGAAGTAGATGCCAAACAGGAGAGGACCTAGGACCAATCCCTGTGGGACACCACTTGTAAATGGTCAGTAGTCAGATTTGAACTCTGCTACTTTCACAGTGTGGGTTTTATCAGTGAGCCAGTTGGCAATCCATCTTAATACATAAGGGTTTATGCCTAGTTTAGTGAGTCTATCTATGATTCCTGAGATAGGGATGGGTGTTGAAGGTCTTGGCAAGATCTAGGTAGGCTGTGTGAACTACCTTGCCCTCATCCACAGCTCTGGTGACAGACTCAAAGAAGTCTATCAGGTTGAGCAGGTATGATCTACCTTTCACAAACCCATACTGCGTGGGGTCCAGAGTCTGGAGATTCCCTATGTCCTTATTTATAAGGTCCATGATAATGTGCTCCATAGCCTTACATATCAGACTCGTCAGGCTAATGTGGGGGTAGTTCCCCAGGGTCTTTAGTTGCTTCCCCTTTGTGGAGTGGGAGGACCGTAGCAGTGTGCCATTCAGTAGGAACAAAGCCTGAAGTGAGGCTGTGATTGAACAGGGTATTTGGGTGTGGTGCCAGTTCACTTTGTAATTCATGTAGAACACAGACAGGGATATTAGCAGGTCCCATGGAAGCTGTATTCTTGGCTTTGGACAGTGTGGTTTTACCTGTGCAGCCATGATAATAGGGACTTGGCATTCCTCAAGTATTGTAATAGGCCCTTTAGGGGATGAAAAGGGGGTAAAATTCACACTGAACCTGTCAACCAATATGTTGGCAATATCAGTTGGTTCTGTATATGTATTGTCATTGTGCTGTAACTCAGAGCAGATCTGAGTATTGACATGTAGATTCTTGACATAACTATAGAATGCCTGTGGTTGTCTTTAGAATCTGCAGCACTGTTGTTTTCATAGCTTAAGAGGATTTGATGATGATTCTCAGTTTTTTTGCTGAGGCTAACCAAGGAGTTTTTCCAGTCTTGGGACTTCATCTTTTTTTGCAACAGCTTTTTCCTTCTATTGTAGAGTTTGTTTATGGTGGGAGACCACCAGATTGGCTTCCTTTTTTTGGAGGAGAGCATCTTGGTTCTGTTTGGTATGGCCCATTCCATGCACTTGTGTATGTTCTCATACAGTGCATTGGTGTATGCTTCAGCAGTCATGCACCTATTTTCCATTTGCATCGGTGCCATGAAGTTAGCCACCTCTGTTTTTAGAAGCCCAAAACTGGCTTTGGAGAAGTTTTTTATGGAGGTTTCCTTTAGGGTGAGGGTGGGATATGGACATCCATGGTAGTTAGCTTGTAGTCAGATCTGACCAGGGAGGAGTTGATCACTGGTGTAGAGCAACGGTCACCCATGTTAGTAATGATGTTGACATGTGTAGTAGCATGTTCATGTGCATAATTTTGATCACTTTGTCTTGACATTATGCACCTCAACATTTAAGCTGTTTGCCGAATTTAAATAGTTCCATATCTATGTGTATATAAAATATGCACACAAACACAAACACTGACACACATGTATAAATGTGGGAATCCGTAATTTACTCCACTGTCATTAATATCAACATTTGTTTAGTTCACACAATTTGGTCAGTTAAACAGATAGTCAACAGGTGTAAATGATCACATAATCACTGAGGTTTATGAATATGCCCTCTCCCTGCTATTGTTTGATTTCTGAATTTGTATATATAATTAGTTGAGAGTGTGGTGGGTGCAGGGGGGCTTCTTCCCTTGCAAAAGATAAGTTTTTAAAATTTTGTTTTGCATTTTTATTTGCATGATGCAAGGGCATTCTTTGCACATGCATAGTGATGAATCAACACTACTGTTGTCAAATTGTGTGCATTTCGATTAGATTAAGTATGCCCATGTATGTATGTATGTATATATATATATATATATATATATATATATACACACACACACACACAGAGAAAGATACATAGATATAGGTATATGCATACATACACACACATGCAAAGTGAGGGTCCTTTCTTGACAAAATCCCACCACCATTACCTTGTTGTCTTTCTCGTGGTGTTCCTGTGCTGGCTGTACTCCTTCCTTTATTTTCCTATAGTCCCCTTTTCCATATCTTTTTATGGAACTACTCATTGACCATGGCATCACATCTGCTGTGTATTTTCCCTTTTGTTTATTTATTTAATTTATTTTTGTTGCAGCCCACAACTCTCAGTGGCTGCTCACAATGTCTGCTGTAGCTGTCATAAATGTTCTCATGGATTTAGTAAAATGAAACATGAGACCACTACCTTCAGCTTTTTTGGTGTGCTTTCACCTAGACTTCTTTGAAGCAGTCACCTAAGCCGTAGACAAGGGGAAGGTGGTTCACACAGCCTATCTAGATCTTGCCAAGGCTTTTGACACCATCCCCCACTCTGGAATTATAGATAAACTCACTAAACTGGGTACAAATCCCTATGTCACAAGATGGGTTGCCAACTGGCTCACTGACAGAACCCACACTGTGACAGTAGCAGACTACAAATCTGACTTCTGACCAGTGACAAGTGGAGTACCACAGGGTCCTATCCTGTTTGGTATCTACTTCTCTGAAGTACAGGCTAACACAGAAGGTCTTTGGCTAATGAAGTTCGCAGATGACTGCAAACTAGGAGCCATAATCGAAACTCCTAACGAAGTGGACATCCTACAAAAGGGCCTCACTGAGACAGATGCCTGGTGTCAAAGCCATGGCCTCAAGCTCAATGCCAAAAAGTGCATTGTCATCCCCTTTGGTAAAAACTCTGTACCCATGAACTACAACATAGGCGGTAGTCTACTTAACACTGAAAGTGTGATAAGAGACCTTGGGACACAGGTGGACAGTAGTCTCTCCTTTGATAATCACATCACCACAGTAGTCAGGAAATCCTTCTACATGGCACACCTCATCACAAAAGGTTTCTCTTCCAGAAAAAAAGAGGTCATTGTTCCCCTCTACCCATCACTCATTAGATCCATTATAGAGTACAATGCCCCTTTTGGTATGTACCTCAAAAGACATCTACAACAACTGGAAAGGCCACAGAAATACCTCACAAAGAGGATTACCGGCCTCAAACAGATGCCCTACGCAGACCGTCTCAAAAATCTCCAGCTTTACTCCGTTGCATATCGCCTACTCAGAGGTGATCTCTGCCTAACATACAAAGCTATGTCAAACCCAGAGCTGTTGGACATGCTCCACTTAAAGAAATCCCAATCCATCCGAGCTGCACACTCTAGGGACCTAAACCTTGTCACCACAATAAACAGAACATGCCGGAGGGGATAGATTCCTGTCCCAGAGACTTCCCATACTCTGGAATAAACTACCTATCTATATCAAACAAAGCTCCTCATTAGCACTCTTCAAGAAAAATCTTGATGATTGGATGGGACATAGGAAATTCACCCCGGAGATCACTTCTGTGGCTCTGCTCGACAGTGGCACAGGAAAGTAATTTTCTTGGGTGGCAAAAGCCAGGTTGCCATTTTGGCTAGGCTTGTATAGGCCCCAGGACCGATAGCCTAGTACCTACCTATAAACTTATGAACCTATGAACCTACCTATGATTATCTGGTAGGGGTGCAATGCTTCCTTTTAACACTGCCTTCCTTCTTAAAATACAGCTTTCTGCCTACTCCCACAATGTCCCTACTTAGATACTCCTGTCTATTTTGTGGTGCCTATACCAAGCTTTTTACCATCCTGAAAGAATATCTTTATGAATCCTGGGTTGTATGGATTAGACTTTTATGTTGTGATGTAGTCACAAAATTAAAAAGAAAAAAATGGACTTCTAAAATGATGGTGCAAAATATTATTTATATGCATCATTTGGAAAGCACTCTTTAATGTATGTAAAATTTCAAAATGAATGCAACATATTTAGATGTTATATTTTCAGCATGCACAGAAGTTTTTTTTTTTCATAAATTAGATTTATAGAGCTGAATACATTTTGTACCAGTACAGCACTCACTGTTCACCTGCAGTCCTGTTCTCAATAAGACCCTGAGCCTCTGAATTTATCCTGTGTTCTTATTTTAAATGCATGTGAAATTTTAAAACGAATGTAAATAAGAATGTTAACATATTTTTAGCATGTGCAGAATGTTTATTTTTTTCACACATTTGATCTATGCAGCTGAAGATAATAAATATCAGTACATCAAAATTTCCTCTGTAATCTTGTTCTCAATAAGATGTTGATTGGTACTCAAATTTATCTTGCATTTGAATTTAAAGCACCCCACTGATTTCACCAGTTTCTTATAGTGAGTCTGTGTTAGGTAACCAAACGCTATAAAAAAAGATTATTCAGGTCCTGGGATTCTGAAATGTATAATATACACTGCAATCATGTTCTCAGCAGGTTTGTACAGTGCATTGTACTTGAGTTACTCAGGGACAGTAATATTGTTGCTGTGGTATGAAGGTCGCAGCATGCTACACAAAAGCTGCCAAAGGCCACATTCAAATGTCATTGCTGTGGGCATGAAGCAGTCACGTGTTCTTCCCAGGAATTTCACTGGCATTGAAACAGTGTAGTAGAGCAATTCACAGAATGGCTTCACCATGCTATTGGGACAGTGAAGTAAACATGTGTAGAAGATCTTGCATAGCCCATTAATTTTGAGGTACAGAGTAGGGCTGTTCCTGCCACAGCAGATGAGTACTGTGAGGCCATCTGTGGTGTGTGTGTGTGTGTGTGTGTGTGTGTGTGTGTGTGTGTGTGTGTGTGTGTGTGTGTGTGTTTACTTAGGGACAACTGTAGCTGTCTGGATGTTTGTGAATGCATGTGAATGCATCAGTGTATGTATGTATGTTTGTGCAACTGTGTTGCATATGGTGATACGGGAAAACTAGTACAGTTAGGTTTATAAGAGACATCACTAATGAGATACTGTTCAGGTAGCTTTAAGTTGTCTCCAAGTTGCAGAATATTTCCATTGCATTTGTGGGCACAACAGCACTACCTAGATAGCTGTGGTGGGGATATTTCTCTGAATCACTGAATAATTCTAATGATTATGTGTCAGTAGTATTGTTGGCAAAACATTTTTAGATTTTATTTGTAGCAAAAATAAATATATTCCTGGCACTCATGGCATGATACATATGACATCACACCATGGAAGCTTTCCAGCCAGGTATATATATATATATATATATAAAAAAAATATATATATATATATATATATATATATATATATATATATAATATTTTATTTATTTTTATTTGTCCTTTGATAGCTGAGAAGGTCAGACTGAGCTGATGGCCAATTTTCAGCAACAGCCTTTGGAGAAGAGATCCACAAGAGATTCAAAAAACATTTAAATAGATGATTAATTATATACAAGGGGAGAAAAGCCCCACAATAGATTAAATATTTTACAATGAGTTGTAAAGAAAGGCTCCACAAAAAACCCATATAAAAACATTTTACAGTAGCTGATAAGTAATTATACACAAGGGGAGAAAATCCTCAGAACAAGAAGTATTACTAGGATAAATTGCAGTCAAGAATACCACATGTACTGCAAGTAGCAAGACTAAGTTCAGAAGTGGATAGCCTTTGTAAAGTAAATGAATACAGAGTATTCTGCTGCCAAAATAGACAGGGGAATAGAATGAGATGAGGAGACATAATGAGCAGGAGGGAAAATTAAGTACATTGAAAGAGTGCTTAAAAAGATGAGAATGTTATAGAACTATATATATATATATATATATATATATATATGTGTGTGTGTATAAAGAGAGAGACCATGGACTTAGCACATATAATTGAGGATGGTGTGTGGGGGATGCCCCCACTTGAGTAAAGCAAGGGTCTTTTATAGTATATTTGTTGTGAAGGCTGATTTACCAAAATGGCTTTTCAGTTGTATATGCTTTCAGTTACTTGTATCTGTTTTTCTTTTACCTAAACATACCTTCAAAGACATGATACATAATAATTTAGAAATATAGACAGATATAGATATAATTAAAAACAACAAAACATGCCTGATTCAAAAGTCTCATTTCAACTCAGTTACAAAAAAACTGGAGAAAATATTATTTAAATTTAGAACTTTCTCATGGACATTATTTATTTAAAAGAGTTTCTAAAGGAAAGAAAAAGAATGTTACTAAAGGATAAAGACTTATTAAACTTCCTTTCAGCATTAATGTCTGTCTTAGAGAAAGTAATTCATGCATTAACTGTTTTCATAAGTAATGACTTTTTTTAACTCAATGATGAAAATAAGTGGATATTTTAAAAAGTGGATAAACACACATATATTGACAAGGAATGAAGAAGAGCTAGCAATGTATAAGAAAGACTATCTTAAGGAGAAGGCTTATCCCATACCACCCCCCACCCCCCTGGATAGTGACCTACAATTCTAGCAGTAGCAATGACACAGACAAAGAACAGTAGGATAGTAACATGTCAAACATGGGTAACTTTTTTTAGAATATCCACCCTTAAGACATTTACAGAGGATTACTCACTGGCAATAAAACAACATAGAAAAGAAAAAAAACAAAATATGACAGTAACACTGCAGCAAACTATGTCCGATAAATAAATAAATACAAAAAGAATATAACGAACCATGGAAGTGCTCTGGCAGTTTATTAAAATAAAATTAAACAAATTAAGACAAGCAAAGCTTTCAGGTTATCCCCTTCTTCTGTGCTAATGACAGTCTTATAAAAACACATTTAATTTATATTAAAATGGCATAAATCACACGACACAGCTAACCAATAAAAAATAATCAAATTACAATTAAGAAAGGCTTAATGCAAAAACATCTGTTTTCTACATAAAACACGTTTTACACTGACTGTATTATTTAATCCTGTGGGTGCATCAGGCTTCAATTTCAAAATCCAAGAATATTCAATATTTTACATTCATTATTTATATCACCCCATTTAATACTTTTATAAACTGCATTAATTAACCTAAATTTAAACTGATGACCAGAAACATTTTCCATAATGTGTTTTGCTAGCACATTACTTAAAATGCCCCTTCTTATATGTGATTTATGATCTATAATGCATTCTTTCAACTTACGACTATACTTACCAATATAATAAGATTCACATTGTTGATATGTATGCTAAACAGACAACTTGTGATGTGTTACAAGTAGCATAGCAGTTAAATTCATAAGTTGTCTGTGTTGCAGAATGTACAACTGAAGTACACGTAACAACATCTTTGCAGCAGCTGCAACCATGACATGGAAATATTTCCTGCTTGTTACTAAATTTAGTGACTTTTCCTGCCCTCATGTCTTTATAACACAGTCTTCTGTTTAGGTTTTTCTCTTTCCTATATGCAAACCTTGGTTCATCTTCTAAAATTTGTCTAGGCTCAGGCATAGTCATTAACTTCTTCCAGTTTTTACGTATCACCCTCTCATCCTCTCGTGTCTTATTTATTTTGCTCAAGAAAATGAAACGGCACATTTATAAGACACAAAATGCATTATTAATCAAACAAGTAGTACAAAACATATTATTAAGCAAACAAAATGTTCGAAATCACGATATTTGATAAAACTAGCAAAACTATTCATAAGGGGGTCAGAATCATAACGAACATGAAAAGGCAAAACGGGCACAAGAAAAGCATATTGAGCATGAAAAGAGATTAAAAGGGCATAACAGGTACAACGGGGGGGGGCAAAATAAGCTTAAAGGGCAAGGTGACTGCATGTTTTTAGTAAAAGGCCGTGTTTGGGCACAAACTACTATTTCGCATTGATCAGAGCCAGTCAAAGCATAACTAGAGTTGTTCAAAGTATCTTAGAGTGTGCAAAGTGTTTGCAGAGTGTGTGCTTTATTATGGTATAATTATTTCAAAGGGTTTATTGTGTGCAAAGTACAGTTATATTGCAAACTGCAGTCAAAGTACAACCATTTTGAAAAGTTTCTTGTGCTGTGTGCATTTACTCACAGAAAGCCACCATTTCAGAGTGTTTCTTACACTGTGCAGAGTTATTTTGCAAAGTACAGACATTTTTGAATGGTTGTTGTGCTGTGTATGGTTTATTCACAAAGTACAGTCATTTTGAAGTATTTCTTACACTGTTAAGGAGTGGTTTCATAAAGTACAGTGATTTTAAAGGGTTATGCTACAGCGACTTATTTGGCAAAGTGTAGTTATTTCAAACAGTCTTTTGTGTTATTGGGCATAATTAAAAGTACCAGCATAAAGTTCTGGTATATATATATATATATATATATATATATATATATATATATATATATATATATATACACATGGATTCACTATGTAATTTTGAAACACTGAAATCCAGAATTTCAGTATTTCAAAATTACATAGCCGAAGACACCAAACACCGAAACCCTAAAACTGTGAAATTCAAAATCCCGATGCTACACTACAGATACAACACACACAAACGCATACACACCACTTCCCACCCAGCTAAAATATAATATCCTACAATACAGATAAGCAGGGGGGCAAGCCCCCTGCACCCCCATATGGGGGACTGCACCCCACACCCCCTACTTATATATACTAACTCTGAGATCGCACAATCAGACACACACAAGTAACTCACTCCCACACATCATACACACCCTCACACACACACAGCATAGTCAAAACACATACTGACACACACTAAACCCCCAAACCAGCAGACATACACATACATACATACCCAAACTCACATCTTACCATTCACACACCACAACACCAGAAGTGCTAATTCAAAATCTCCGTATTTCAGGATTTTGAATTTCGCGCTTCTGGTTTACCTGTATTTCAAATTCTTGGTATTTTAATTTCAAAATACTGAAATTCGGGATTTCAGTATTTCGAAATTAAAAAGGGAACCTATATATATATATATATATATATATATATATATATATATATATATATATATATAGATATATATATATATATATATTTATGTGTGTGTCTGTACATAATTTCAAGCACCTTCACTGCTGTGTGTTGATATTGCAGAGGCATTTTGCAGACCAAGTCCACTTGTGTTTGATCATAATGTAGCAGAGAATTGGAGAGTATTTGAGCAGGAATACTATATTTTCATACAAGCAGCTTTTTCTGACAAAGAATCATATACAAGGGCATTATTTTTGCTAAAATTAGCTGGGTCAGAAGCCATTGAAAGAGCATATTTGTGTGTGTACCAGATGTATATGCAGGAGAGGGGGAAGACCACCATATTGTTGTACTGACTGAATCAAGCGAGGACCCTGAGTGCTTAAAACGTAAATTTAGAGAAATGTGCAACCCCCAGACAAATGTTACATTAGAGAGGCGCTTATTTTATACAAGAGACCAAAAGCCAGGTTAAACCTTTGCAGCTTATAAATAAAGCCAAAACCTGCAAATTTGGTGATTTGAAAGATGAGTTAATAAAGGACAGGCTTGTGTGTGGTGTTAATAGTGCTGCAATCAAAATGATTTTGCTTTATGACAGTGATTTAATGTTGAGCAAAGACATAGAGATTTGTCAAATCCATGAGCTCACAGAAAGGCACACAAGTATGCTTACAAGTGATAAGGGCATGTTTTCAGCAGCCTCTAGAGCAAATGTATACAGCATGCAACATGTGGCAAGCAGAAGCAAGTTTAAGTACATGGCAGCTACAACTCCTGTAGGAGTGACAGGAAGAACCCATGGCTTTCTAGCAAGTTTTCAGACTAGCTCAGTAAAAAGGGCATGATCAGTACAGTATAAAGATGAGTAAACAAAACCCAAGTCAAATCTCGTTGCTAACTGTCATAATTGTGGTGCCAACCATGAGTCTAAAGGAGAGAAGTGCTTATCATTTGGTCAACAATGTCACAAGTGTAAAAATGGAACCATTTTCAAAGGTTTTGTAAATCAAGTAAGCCTCATTCAGTCATTAAGAAAGGTCACTCAAAAAAGCAAGTCGATCATGTAGAGAGCTGCAACCCTACTTTCTATGAGATGGTGTATCAGTGGTCGGTGAAAAGGTTAATGCAGTAGATTTATTGCAAAGAATGAAGTATTTTGTACTATCCTATACAATGGTAAAACCACCGAGCTCAAAGTAGACACTGGTTCAAAGTGTAATGTGATGTCAGGAGAAACATTTGCTAAAGTGAGAGCTGCTAAGCAACTTTATTTTGGCAATTGTGTGAAGCTTGTAGCTAATGGAGGTGAAGAGATTTAAACCAAAGGCCCAGTAGTGCTTTCATGGTTTTCAACTGGGAGCAGCTTGCAATTTTTTGTAGTCTGAAGATGTGTGCAGTCATTATTAGGTCTCAGAGACAGTTTGAGAAAAAAACTGCTTCCTTTTACCAAAGAAGTCCATCATGTAAGCACGCGTCCTAGTTCCAGCATCAGTAATTCTATTTTCTCAGAGTTTGCTGATATGTTCGACAAGCTAGGCAAACTTCCAGTTATGTACTCCATGAAGTTAGACCCAGAGGTCAGTCCAGTGGTCAGACCAGCAAGAAGACTTCCAATAGCTTTGCAGGACATAGACAATGTCCAGTTCCACAAAATGGTGCAGCAAGGTGTGATTTGTCCAGTCACAGAACTGAATGAGTGGGTGTCGTCCATGGTAGCTGCTCATAATTAAAATTCATATGAAATCAGAATATGCATTGACCCAAGAGATTTAAACAAGGCATTAAAAAGACCACATCATCCTATGTGTACAGTCGAGGAGATTGCAACCCTTATGTCAAATTCCACTGTTTTTTCTGTTTTAGATGCATAGAGTTCATTTTAGCAAGTGATGCTCGCAAATCTTCACTACTGACTACATTCAGTACCCCATTTAGTAGATACAGATTCCTCAGGATGCCTTTTGGAATAAATTCTGCCAGTGAAGTCTTTCAACGTGCAATGGAGCAATTTTTTTCAGGCTACCCATGTGCAATAATAGTTGATGATATACTGGCTGGAGGCAATGGTGAAGAAAAGCATTACAGAAACCTCAGGAAAGTTCTGGACAGAGCGTGTGAAGTGAATTTAAAGCTTAATCCTCTGAAGTGCAAATTCAGACTACCAGAAGTTACTTATGTAGGTCATTTGTTTACCAGTACAGGCTTACAACCAGATCCTTCCAAGTAAGCAGCCATTCCTGAGATGTCAGATCCAGACAATGTCTAGCATTACAGCATTTTTGTGATATAGTTAACTATTTTGGCAAATTTATTCCTGACTTTAGTGAGTTATCAGCGCCTTTAAGAGAGCTGGCATGCAAAGATGTTGCATGGTCATGGTTAGAACAACACCAGAGAGCATTTGATAACCTCAAACAACAAATTGCTAACCCTTCTACATTAAGATACTATGATGTCCACAAACCAGTAGTTCTTTCCTGTAATGCTTCAAAGTTCGGTCTTTGTGCAGTTATTTTTCAGGAAGGTGGACCTTTTGCCTATACATCTAGAACTCTTACCCAAACTGAGATGCAGTCTGCTCAAATTGAGAAGGAACTTTTGGCAGTTGTGTTTGTATGTTTGAAGTTCCATGATTATATTTATGGCTGAGCAATCCAGATAGAAACTGACCATCAGCCTCTAGTCACTATTTTAAAGAAGCCTATGCATTCCGCTCCAGCAAGACTACAAAGAATAATACTCAAATTACAAAAGTATACTTTTAAAATAGTCTATACAAAAGGTACATTTCTTTATCTGGCTGATTCCTTATCCAGATCACTCAGAAATACCACGGAACAGCTTGATGCAGAGAATTTTGACTTTGATTTCATGGATGTGTGTAATTTTTCTACCATAAGACTTGATGAGTTAAGAGATCATACAGAGACTGATCCAATTTTGCAAAAGCTCAACTGCTATATCAATGGAGGATGGCCGTCAAAGCAATCCAATGTACTGCTAGAAGGACAACCATATTTTCCAAACAGAGATGAGATGCTGATGGAAGATGGTTTCATTTTCAATGGTCCCAAAGTTGTTGTTGCTATTTCCTTACAATGTGAATACATTCAGATTTTGCATCATGGCCACGCAGGTTCTGATCCTATCAAAAGAAGGGCAAGAGGACTAGTGTTTTGGTCATCTCTATTGAAAGAACTTCAAAAAAGAACAAACTGGTAAAATAACAAAAAAGCAAGCAGGCTGTAAGTACTCCAAACCACACTATTTATTGTGATCACTTTCATCAGAGACAATGCTCCAACGTCATCAGAAGTTGGAGCATTGTCTCTGATGAAAGCACTCACAATAAATAGTGTGGTTTGGAGTACTTACAGCTTGCTTGCTTTTTTGTCATCTCTATCAAAAGACTTTGATAAAGTGCTTTCTTCTTGTTCAGTGTGCAATGGTACTAAGCCACATTTGCAAAAAGAGCCATTTCAGCTAATCCAAATTCCTGAACTACTTTGGTCAACAGTAGCAACTGACATATTTGAGTGGAACAGGCAACATTATTTAGTGTTGGTAGACTCTTATTCAAACTGGTTTGAGATTGATTTGCTACCTAACCTAATGTCCAGTGCTGTTATTACTAAGAAGAAACATCATTTCTCCATCCATGGTAGTCCACATGTTATTTCTAACAATGGTCCTCAGTTTACCAGTCAATTGTTTCAGAGATTTAGGTTCATAGGTTTATAGGTTGGTACTAGGCTATCGGCCCTAGGGCCTATACAAGCCTAGCCATAAAAATGCCCTGGCTATTTCTTCCCACACTATTTACTTCCTTGAACCCCTGTCTAGCAGGGTGACTGACATGATCCCCGGGTTGAATTTCCTTTCTCCCATCCAATCATCAAAGTTCCTTTTGAAGAGGGCCAAAGAGGCGCTCTGCTTGACATGTATGGACAGTTTATTCCTGAGTCTGGGGAGTCTCTGGGTCAGGAACCTATACCTCCAGCATGTTTTGTTTATTGTGATAACAAGATTTAGATCCCTGAAGTGTGTGGCTCTGAGGGATTGGGATTTCTTAAGTGTAGCGTGTCCAACAGCTCTGGGTTTGACATGGCCTTGTATGTTAAGCAGAGATCGCCTAGGAATAGATGATATGTGACAGAGTATAGCTGGAGTTTTTTTAAGGCGGTTAGCATAGGGCATCTGCTTTAGGCCTGTGATTCTTTTAGTGAGGTACTTCTGCGGCCTTTCCAGTTGTTGCAGATGTCTTGAGAGGTACATACCGCCCAACTTTTAAGGAGTGTTCTTCTCAGAAGTCCAGCTATGATAAAATGATCAGATTTCTTCATCCGTTAAAAGAAGAAGAGACAGTGAGGATGCAAACGGCAAAAAGCTTTGATTGTATTGGTCAAGTGAGAGTTATATGTACTGAGCTGAGGTCCTACTTAGTGGAATCTAAGGGTATAGAGTACAGTAGAAACCACAGACATCTTCTTCCAGTATCAAAAACAATATCGTAGCATCGTACTTGTGATACAGACTCTAGATCTCAGAGCAACCCTGACAATATTTATACTGAAGAACATGTTACAGTATCCCTTCCCGTTCCTGATGATGATGCCCCATGTGTCCCCAAAGTTGAAAATTCCTTCAAGACAGTCCCCATTTCTAGATCCAATTCTGACTTTTATGTTACACGATCAGGTCAGATTTCCAGACCTAGTGTAAAATACACAGCAACCTGGACTTGATTGTCTTGTATGTGTCTAATTTTGTATGACTGCATGACAGATAATTAGTTCTGTATAACTGCATATCTAAAGATCATTTCCATAAATTGCATGTCATTGAATATTGTCATTTCATATATGGACTATTTCTCAAAGAGGAAAGATGTAGATCAGAGTGTGTGTATGTACCTTTAAGAAGCATTTCCAGATGTAGCGAGTGCATATAAATAGCAAGCATGTGCAGGTAGCAGTGCCATTTTGAGAGAACAGCCAGAGTGTTATCATGTATGAGTGCAGCAGCAGTCAGTCTGTTTATAAGTTTAAGTTTAAGTTACAAAGCCGCATTTCTGATTTGTTTGTGTGTAATAAAGCTGCTTAAACAGAACCCTCGAATGTTCTTCTGTTTTATCCTGACCAGATGAGCGACAGTACTATCAACATAAAGGAGACCAAATGATCCTTTAACATAACCAATGAATAAGGGTAATAAAGCTCACACTCAAGGGAAAAGTGACTTATGTGACAGCTTGTGGTATTGCATACATCATGCGTGTTGTCATAATGCTCGATTCAAACAGCTGGATTAGAGAATTAGAGTACAGTAGAACTTATGATAGAAAAAAAGAAGCTGTTATTAGGATAAGAACTATTGGGACAGACACTTCCAGGCTCTGGACCCATTATTTTTCTGGACATAGTTAAACATCTAGGGGAAGGATGAAATACTCATCCTATAATAGATACATGAACATATGTGGGAAAAACTCACTACTAGGGGTTGGCATAATAGTTAAGGTGTTTACCTCCCAGACACAAAGTATGGGGTTTGATTCTTATCTTTGGTCACTTTCTGCTTGTTGGCCAGGCAAGTGCTAATCTTCAGACTGATTGCCTAATATTTACCTATGAATGATATTTCTATGAAGAAGTTAGGGGTTGGCGTAACAGTTAAAGTGCTCACCGACACATGATATAGGGTTTGATTCTCATTTTTATTGAACATTTTGTGAGCTTAAAATGGCTGACTAGAGTAGCTAGCCTAGTACTTACCTATGAACCCATAAACCTATAATAGTAGAAAAGGCCTCACATAAATGAGTGCATGCAACAAGTGAATTCCTAATGGGTACCAAGAAAAAAAATACAGAAAAACAGACATTTGCATGTCAGAGATGTCTATAACCCTATATGACTAATCAATGCTGTGTGTATAGCACACAGACACCCGGAAGATGCACTATGACATCAATACATGTATCTGACACAGGATGTACATAATTTAAGCACATCTTACAAGCATCAAAAAAGCATTTGTCTACCAGTGACAATATATACTCTTAAATCCAAACTCAGTTTGAGTTAAAGAAAAATAATTACTCCCATCTAATCAAACTGTAGAATACCAACCTTACTTTACATTACAAAAAATTACCATAACAAAGTGTAAACTGAGAATTACACTACTAGACACTAAAAGTGATTCATGGAGGTGAGAGGGTGTGGCAAGCTCTTCTGCACCTTCTGACATGGATGGCTATCCCTCCATACCGTGCAATAATTACTTATGCTAACTCTGATATCTCTATATATCGGAGAAGGGGGACTTTTATGAGATACTGTAATTTCAAACAATGCCATCATCAACTGCTTTTTCCCATATTCTACATGGAGTCAGGGTGTTTTGTCAACTGTCACCATCTCTCTCTCTCTATTCAATGCCACTCTCCTACCTCCTTCAACACTCATGTCTGACTGTCACAGGTCTTCTCTCACAATCCATCCACCTCGTTGCTGGACACCCTCATTTTCTCTTGCTATCTTCCTGCCTGTTCCAAACCTTCTTCACCAGATTGCCTTCTGCTATTAAGCACATGTGCCTGAACCATCATAATCTGTTCTCTTTGACCTTTTCTGCAACTGGTGCTACTATGGCTTCTGCTGTTATGATTTCATTCCATCTGTACTACTGTGTCCGCCCTACCACCCATCCGAAGCACTTCATCTCCATCACCTCTAGCTTCTTCAACTGCTCTTTCTATACTGCCCACGATTCTGCACTATACAGTAGTACTGGTGGTCGCATCCAGTTTTTTTACACCTTACTTTTTAGCTTCTTTGGCATTATTTTGTCATTAACTTTAACTGACACACTGTGTTAGTTGTCTGCAGCCCCTCTGTGTCTAGCTTTGACCACCTCACTCAGACTTCCCTTCTCCTCATCTGCATATTTGAAGCTGTTAACCTGTTCAAGTATTTTCCCTTCTATCTCAGTTCTTAGCTTCTTCTGATTTCTCCCATTTGCTGCCATTATAACTGTTTCAAAGATTCAAAGTAAACCTTATTGTCATTTAGGACTAGACATGGAGACCTATATGAAATTATGAGTATCAGCTCACCATGAGAGCACAGAAGAAGGATGCAACAAATACAGCAATAAGACATATCAAGTAAAGGAATCAGAGACTAATGACTATGCCCTATGAACATAAGGAAAAAGCTAACCCCCTATGTAGTCATATAGGAACTGACAGCAGCAGCATGACAGATAAGATTGGTTATTGGGCATGAACTAAAATTGTCACTCTTTATATATTATTACATAGAGCAAGTAACAGGCAATTACGCTTGAATGTAAATATATTGTAAATATATTGTAACTAACTAGGAAACAAAACTCAAAACACAGTTCTAGGTGCAATTCCAATGACCACTCGAAACCAATATCTTAGCGCTTTCATTCACTTTTTATTCCGTGAACTTCTTCAGAAAAAAATTCATCCTACCCCAACTTCCTTTTATATCTAGTCACTCAAACTGACAGGAAATGACTTCATTAACAAACAAACAACTCATTTTAACAAATAAATCATAAAACATACTTGTGTTAAAAAACTTATTTTAAAACACTTTACAAAACTTTCATACACAAATGTATACAAGTTAATTAATAAATTATCTGTTTAATAAAAACATTTTTAAATTTATGGACTCATTTAGTCCCGGTGCATGGTCCGCCCCTAAGAATAACTGCCAAAGTGTTTCTTTACATTCCAAAGTATTATTTAAGTCACCTGCAAACATGGTCTTCTTCATTTTCTCCACAACAAAATAATCAAACCTTTTAAATTCGGAACAAATGGAGGCATGTTTTGCCAAAGCATTAGTTTTGTCTTTGTTTTTAATCGCCAAATTGTGTTCTTATATCCTACGTTTTAATGCTCTTATTGTTTTTCCTATGTAGTAATGATCACATGACACACAATCAGCCATGTAAACTACAAACTCAGTGTTGCAATTATAATAATCTTTGGCCCACAGTGTAATTTAGGTGACTTAAAGTAATAAAAGGACTATTACTGATGAACCTACATTGCTTGCAATTTCTACAAGCATATGTGCCTTTCTTAGTGCTGCCTGGTCTCGTACTATTGGTGTCTTTCTTGTTTCCAGATTCTAACATGGACTTAATATTGAGTTCTCTCTTGTAAGTAAATCTTGGTTTATTACCAATGGTGGCAACCAACTCTTTGTTACCTAATATAATTTTCCAATTATTTTCTATAATCTCTTTGATAAACCACATTTCATTTACTATAGGTATAGGAAAAGCAATATTGTAATTGGTAGAACCAATAGTTGAAATCCCTAATACTGGACTTACACAAATATCACTAGAGGTTAAAATAGGTGATGCCACTCCCTTTCTCAACACCATTACTTCCTTTTCAATTTTCTTTAACCATTCCATACTATAACCTCTGGAGAGGAAAAGTGTTCCCAAAAATAAATTTTTTTTCTGAAGAAGTTCACGGAATAAAAAGTGAATGAAAGCGCTAAGATATTTGTTTCGAGTGGTCATTGGAATTGCACCTAGAACTGTGTTTTGAGTTTTGTATCGTAAATATATGTCTAAGTAAATAAATAAATATTTCACATTCCAAACAAAAAAACTGTTGTTAAGTTAATTTGTGGTGGAGTCACTAAGGCTGGAGTTCGAATTAGTAAGTCTCATGACCCTTGGGTATAAACTGTTAATGAATCTGAAGCTCCTACAGCGAATACTGCGGTACCTCCTGCCAGATGACAGTTGAGTAAACCAGCCGTGTGCAGGATGTGAGAAATCATTAAGTATTTTGTGGGCTCTTTTAAGGCTCATTGCTGTGAATAGCTCTTGGATTGATGGTAGACTGGTGCCCATGATTTTCTCAGGAACTGTCACCATTCTCTGTAGCTTCTTCTTTTCAGCTACTGTACAGTTCCCAAACCAAACAGTGAAGTTACAGGTGAGAATGCTCTCAACAGCTCCTCTGCAGAAGGTGGAGAGGACAGTAAGTCGGAGCTTTTCCCTTTTGAGTCTTCTCAGAAAGTGGAAGCATTGATGAGCCTTTTTGACCAACTAACCAGTATACACAGTGCATGAGAGATCCTCTGAAATGTACACTCCTAGAAATTGTGTAGTTGTAACCCTTTCCTCCACTTCACTGTTAATCTTGAGCTATGAATGAGCAGTTGACCTTTTCCTGAAGTCAATGATAATTTCCTTTGTTTTATTTATGTTCAGGTCTAGATTGTTTCTCACATATCAGTCGGTCAGAGAGTTGACCTCATCTCTGTACACTCTTTCATCCTCTCATTTGATGAGGCCCACAACCATGGTGTCATCTACAAACTTAATGATATGATTGGCGCTGTATTGTGCAGTTTACAGTCATGGGTAAGGATGGTGAACAGCAGCTGGCTGAGTACACATCCCTGAGTAACAATGGTGTAGAAAATTATGCACTCTGAGGTGTTATTTCCTCCACTTGTCCTCTGTGGTCTGTTGATCAAGAAGTTTAAGATCCAGTTACAAAGGTGCTTGTTAATTCCAAGGTTGACTAGCTTATCAATAAGTTGCATTGGAACCACAGTATTAAATGCCGAACTGAAATCTATGAATAGTCTGACATAGTTGTTCTTACCCTCTAGATGGTCAAGTGAGAGGTGCAATGCCACCGATATGGCATCAGCAGTAGACCTGTTTGCCTGATAAGTGAATTGCTAAGGATCAAAGGTTGATGGCAAAATTGCTAACAGGTGCTTTTTAATAATCCTCTCAAAACATTTCAAGACGTTAGAAGTCAAAGCAACTGGTCTGTTGCCATTCAGGCAAGAGGGATTGGCTTTTTTAGGAAGAGGGATGATATATGTTACCTTAGTTTTCCTACAGCAAGGGAGGTGTTGAGAATATCTGTGATAACTGAGTACAGTTGATCTGCACACCCTTTTTAGTACTTTGTCCAGTATATTGTCTAGGCTAGCAGCCTTTCTGGGGCTTACTTTCTTTACCTGACCTATCACTTCATCATAAATAAGACTGAGCACCCCCTCGTTCTCATCAGTGTGTAACCTAGTTGCAGACAAGTTATTTTTCTCTTTGAATCTACCAAAGGAGGAGTTCAGCATGTCCAGGAATTCAATGCTGTCTTCACACTGAGCTACCTTGATCTTATAATCGGTGATCTGTTGTATCCCTTGACAAAGGTTCCTAGTATTCCTCATGTCCTCAAAGTGACTCTGTACCCTTCTTCCATACTCTCTCTTAGCCTCTTTAATATCTCTTTTTAGATTTGCTCTGGCTTCACTTAGACTTTCCTTGTCCTTTGACCTGAATGCTGCATTCCTTGCCTTCAGGAGTTAACAGACTTTAGTAGTGAGCAAAGGCTTTTGGTTTGCTCTAATCGTAATACTTTTGGTGAGAGATACATCATCAACACACTGAGATGTATGCCATTACTGCTTCTGTGTAGTCATCTGTTTAGCTGTTGGTCTTATGTGTCTGTCTCTCTGAATATATCCAAGCAGGTACTTTCAAAACAGTCCTGGAGACATTCCATTGCCCCATCGTGCCAAACCCTGATCTGCTTCACCGTGGGCTTTTCTCTGATCAGAGCAGGTTTGTAGGCCAGTAGAAGCATGATGGAAAGGTATTCGGAGCTTCCTATATTATGTTATTGTACTTTCATGTAGGCTCCTTTTGTATTCGCATATGCCCTGTCCAAAATGTTTGTACCGCTTGTGGGAAAGTCTACATATTGATAATAGTGGGGTAGCACCTCTCTTAGATCAGCTCGGTTGAAGTCACTTGCTACCACATGAGCAAAGTCTGTGTTTTTACTCTGTAGCTCTCAGATGGAGTTATGCAGTTTGTTCAGGGCTTCACTTGTATTAGTACTGGGTAGAATGTACACCATTGTTACACAGACTCCATTTAACTCCCTGGGTACATAAAAAGGTTGACATTTTAAGGACGGTAACTCTAGATTATAAGAGCAGTGTGTCTGTACAATCTCACAGATTTTTACACCATCTTTCATTAAGGTAGATATAGAATCCACCCCCTTGGCCTTTCCACACAAAGCTCGGCATTTGTCTGCATGTAAGAGTGTGAAACCCTCTAAGTTAACAGCACTATCACTGATCTTGCTATGCAGTCATCTCTCAGTAAATATCAATAAACAGGTATTTCTCACCTTGTTTTTTGGGGGGAGTTCCAGCCTTCAAAAAGTCCATCTTGTTGTCCAGTCAGCACACATTAGCTAGCAGTATGGATGGCAGTGCAGGCCTTTGAGGATTAGTCTTCAGCTTAGCAGCAATCACAGCTCTGCAACCTCTTTTCCTGGTTCTCTGACATCTTTTCCTCTTATGATGTTTCCAATGTTTGTTGTTTCAGGCATGTTAAGGCATGCAGGGTTAAAATACAAAGATCCAGGAGTTCCGAGAATGAAGTAGGCCCCAAATACTCCGCAGACTGCAGTGAATCCAATCAACACGGCACTGAAAGCTGCTTGATTTCTAGTAACTTCTGTCTGCTGTAATTTACTGTACCTTCATTTAAGACCCCAGAAAATGATTTTCTCAGTGTTTTAAGTGAAAAAGAAGACAGCCTGAATACACAGCCATAGCCTCTCTGGGCATCGCCATTTTTTTTAACTGTCTTATCTGTACTCAGTTTCATCCCACATTCCTTCAGTTCTGAATTCCATTCACCTCTCATTTTCTGAAGATCTTCCTCAGAGTCTGTCTGCACATCATCAGCATACAGTAACTTTGTTGATCTGTCCCTGCCGACCTGTCCGCTAATGTAGTCCATAACTTACAATGTCTCTTCCTAATTATATTTAACTTTTCAATAGTCTCAGGAGTATACTTACTCTGTTTTAACCTACAAGAGGAATGCAATAGATAGGCAGAAAAATAAATAATCTCATACAGTTAAAACTTTTATACAGCTAATACTGAAATGTTAAAATTTTTGTGACACATTGGTGACAATAAAAATATTTCACTTCTTTAAATTTTTAGGTAGAAATGAATGTAAAATCCTGTTCATGTTGAAAAAAGGCTTAACGATAAGGTCATAAGCACAAAAACAGTAATATCCTGAAATACTGAGTAATGTAATGACTGTGATATTTCCTTAACCGAAAAACTTACCCCATCCCTGGTGATGCAGTCACCTTCCACTCCAGTTGTGGCATTACAAAAAAATGTATTCGGTTTCTGTGAGTCAATGACAAAGTTGGTCATTGTCAGAACTCAAACATTTCAAAGTTTTAAAACAAGATAAACACTAGTAGTGTGTGCGGTCTCTTCAGTAGAACCCATTCAGTGTGGAAGTAATCCATTCTGTTATATACCAATATCCATCCTAAGATTGGTCCTCTCTCTTCTTTCTTTAGGTCAAGCTACTTAAGATCATTTTCCTTGCAGTATGGCACTTGTTAGTGTTACATAATTTGTTTGGCAGATGCAAATAAAAATAGCAACTGTAGTAAACTGCCTTGGCATATAATAGAAAGTTAAGACTGAATTGATTATATTTGGCAGTTTTAATCTTGACTAATGCATATGGCCAGCATTTGTGTTGCTTGTGTGTTTGTGTTGTTTGTGTGTGTGTATTTGTTTATACTTACTGACCGTTAATTCTTATGGCTATTTTCAAGGGAGAACTAAGGTGGTATTCCTATGGACTAGTATAAATTGTCTGGGACATCAGGAATTCACACACTCTTTTCCAAGTGGGTTTACTGTCTGAGGTTCAGGACCAGGACGATGGCAGAGTTTCTGACATAGAGATAACATAGCTGTAAATTCTCAACTGCATGAAAGGTGCTGCTATGAGATGGAAATGCCTAAACTGACTCAGTCATAACACACAGAAAGCTGTGATGTCATTATGGGACAGTCATGAATAAGATGGTAAGAACTTTTGGAATGGAGTTGTGGTCTGGATAATGCAAAAGATAAACACATGTAGATGTCAGAATGTGCAGATGTGCTTGAGAGTATAGTATCATCTGAGTTTTACAGCTGAGAGTAGGCAGAGTGGAGAAATCAAGAGCTATAAGCAATAGTTAGCAGTTGAGGGACAGATGAACCTCTGACAGAAACAAGACCTTTTGCAGTTAAGCCTCCAGAACAGTATTATTTCTTGCTATAGTGATAGAAATCTTTGTTTCAGTGATCTCTTGGGAAAAAAGGAACATTGTAATTTGTTGGTGAGCTACTTACTATTCACAAGTTGCATCTCCTGAGTCTGATCAACATCTGTAGTTGAAATTTCTTATATCACTTATAAGCTTGAATAAAATAAATAAATGGTTTATGCATTTCAGGACTGATGCTGTGTGGGAAATGTAATAGGTTCATAGGTTTATAGGTAGGTAATAGGTTATTGACCCTCGGGCCTATATAAGCCTAGTCAAAAGGTACCCTGGCCTACGCCACCCAAGAATATTATTTTCCTGTGTCACTGTCGAGCAGAGCCACAGAAGTGATCCACGGGGTGAATTTCCTATCTCTCATCCAATCATCAAGATTTTTTCTTGAAGAGTGCTAATGAGGAGCTTTGTTTGATATAGATAGATAGTTTGTTCCAGAGTATGGGAAGTCTCTGGGACAGGAATCTATTCCTCCAGCATGTTCTGTTTATTGTGGTGACAAGGTTTAGGTCCCTAGAGCGTGTAGCTCATAGGGAATGGGATTTCTTTAAGTGGAGCATGTCCAAAAGCTCTGGGTTTGACATAGCTTTGTGTGTTAGGCAGAGATCGCCTCTGAGTAGGCGATATGTGACAGAGTAAAGCTGCAGTTTTTTGAGAGGGTCTGCGTAGGGCAGCTGTTTGAGGCCGGTAATCCTCTTTGTGAGGTATTTTTGCGGCCTTTCCAGTTGTTGTAGATGTCTTGTGAGGTACATACCAAAAGGGGCGCTGTACTCTATAATGGGACTAATGAGTGATGAGTAGAGGGGAACAATGGCCTCTTTTTTCCTGGATGAGAAACCTTTTGTGATGAGGTGTGCCACATAGAAGGATTTCCTGACTACTGTGGCGATGTGATTATCAAAGGAGAGATTGCTGTCCACCTGTGTTAAGTAGACTACCGCCTATGTGGTTGTTCATGGGTACAGAGTTTTTAGCAAAAGGGGTGACAATGCACTTTTTGGCATTGAGCTTGAGGTCATGGCTTTGACACCAGGTATCTGTCTCAGTGAGGCCCTTTTGTAGGATGTCCACATCTTTTGGAGTTTTGATTATGGCTCCTAGTTTGCAGTCATCTGCAAACTTCATTAGCCAAATACTTTCTGTGTTAGCCTATACTTCAGATAAGTCGATACCAAACAAGAGAGGACCCAGGACTGAACCCTGTGGTACTCCACTTGTCACTGGTCTGAAGTTGGATTTGGAGTCTGTTACTTTCACAGTGTGGGTTCTGTCAGTGAGCCAGTTGGCAACCCTTCTTGTGACATAGGGATTTATACCTAGTTTAGTGAGTTTATCTACAATTCCAGAGTGGGGGATGGTGTCGAAAGACTTGGCGAGATCTAGATAGTCTGTGTGAACCACCTTACCCTCATTTATGGCTTTCGTGACTGCTTCAAAGAAGTCTATCAGGTTTAGGATACATGATCTGCCTTTTACAAACCCGAACTGGGTGGGGTCCTGAGTTTGGAGATTACCAATGTCATTGTTTATAAGTTCCTTGATGATACATTCCATAGCCTTGCAGACCAGGCTCATCAGGCCAATGGGGTGGTAGTTTCTGGGGTCTGTGGTGGCTCCCCCTTTGTGGAGTGGGATAACTGTCGCTGTCCGCCATTCAGTGGGCACATAGCCTGAGGTGAGGCTATGACTGAACATGGTACTTAGGTGGGGTGCCAGTTCATTCTGTAGTTCATGTAGAACACAGCCTGGGATGTTGTCAAGTCCCCTGGATGCTGTGTTCTTGGCTTTGGAGAATGTGGTTTTTACCTGTGCAGCCATGATTACAGGAACTTTGCATTCTTCCGGTATAGAGATGGGCCCTTTAGGGGATGAGAGGGGGGTAAAGTTAGCACTGAACCTACCTGCCAGGATGTTGGCAATATCAGTTGGTTCTGTATATTTAGTGCCATTGTGCTGTAACTCAGATCAGATCTGAGTGTTGCCATTGAGATTCTTGACATAGCTATAGAATGCTTTGTGGTTGCCTTTAGAGTCAGTGGCGATTTTGTTTTTGTAACTAGCTTTGACTATTATTTCAGTATTGTGATAGACTTGTGAATTTGTAAAGAGCAGTGAATGAATCTAAACTTGGGACTGGAGTATAAGATTGTCTGGCAAATGTATAATTGAAAATAACATAGTATGCTATATTACACATATACATATTCACGTAAAATATATGTCATGTCATTTTCTGTTTGCATCAACCAAATAATTATTTTTGTTAAGATGGTAGACAACTGATCAGAAACTGCTAAAAATTAAGATGTGAGGTTTGCGGAGATAGAGGATATGGAAAAAGATTATGTGAAGCAATGCATTAAATGTGGGATTGAAAATTATTATTTTTTTAATTTTTACTTATGTGTTTATTTGCTAATGACAAGCAAAGACTGGACTGCACTTCTATTCTGAAAGAGGAGGAGAGACAGCAGCTTCTAGAATGTGAAGAGATAAGACACTGTGGAAGAATTTTTTTCCACCCAAAACTGTAGCAAAAAAATAGTAGAATTAGTAATGGAGACTTTTATGAAGTTTTAACACAGAAAGAAGAAGAAGAAACAAGGCAGGGAGATCTACAGAGGTACAGATTATACCTTCTAATGGGGAAAAAACAAAAGGATCCCAAAGAAAAGCAAAGGGAAACAAGGAAGAGATCTACAGAGGTACAGATTATACCTTCTAATGGGGAAAAAACAAAAGGATCCTAAAGAAAAGCAAAGGGAAACAAGGCAGAGAGATCTACAGAGGTACAGATTATACCTTCTAATGGGGAAAAAACAAAAGGATCCCAAAGAAAAGCAAAGGGAAACAAGGCAGAGAGATCTACAGAGGTACAGATTATACCTTCTAATGGGGAAAAACAAAAGGATCCTAAAGAAAAGCAAAGGGAAACAAGGCAGAGAGATCTACAGAGGTACAGATTATACCTTCTAATGGGGAAAAACAAAAGGATCCCAAAGAAAAGCAAAGGGAAACAAGGCAGAGAGATCTACAGAGGTACATATTATACCTTCCAATTGGGAAAAAACAAAAGGATCCCAAAGAAAAGCAAAGGGAAACAAGGCAGAGAGATCTACAGAGGTACGGATTATACATTCTAATGGGGAAAAAACAAAAGGATCCCAAAGAAAAGCAAAGGGAAACAAGGCAGAGAGATCTACAGAGGTACAGATTATACCTTCTAATGGGGAAAAAACAAAAGGATCCCAAAGAAAAGCAAAGGGAAACAAGGCAGAGAGATCTACAGAGGTACAGATTATACCTTCTAATGGGGAAAAAACCAAAAGGATCCCAAAGAAAAGCAAAGGGAAACAAGGCAGAGAGATCTACAGAGGTACAGATTATACCTTCTAATGGGGAAAAAACAAAAGGATCCCAAAGAAAAGCAAAGGGAAACAAGGCAGAGAGATCTACAGAGGTACAGATTATACCTTCTAATGGGGAAAAAACAAAAGGATCCCAAAGAAAAGCAAAGGGAAACAAGGCAGAGAGATCTACAGAGGTACAGATTATACCTTCTAATGGGGAAAAAACAAACGGATCCCAAAGAAAAGCAAAGGGAAACAAGGCTGAGAGATCTACAGAGGTACAGATTATACCTTCTAATGGGGAAAAAAACAAAAGGATCCCAAAGAAAAGCAAAAGGAAACAAGGCAGAGAGATCTACAGAGGTACAGATTATACCTTCTAATGGGGAAAAAAACAAAAGGATCCCAAAGAAAAGCAAAAGGATACAAGGCAGAGAGATCTACAGAGGTACAGATTATACCTTCTAATGGGGAAAAAAACAAAAGGATCCCAAAGAAAAGCAAAAGGATACAAGCTTAGATGTACTGACTTTCTTTTACTGACTGTAAGTAAAAAAATAGATTTTGTGCCATTATCCGTTGCTATACTAACTAAAGCAATGATTTGATATGTTTATCAGATATTATGTTTTTTTCCTGCAGGTGTGTGTAAATGGAAAGGTGCCCAGGAGATGTGCTACTGATGAAAAAAAAGAGTGTAATTCATATTTTCAATAATATTTTTGTGGAATGTGATGAAAAAAAGAGTGTAATTCATGCCCCAGGATTCCCACTCCTCTTTTCTTGATGTACTGGAAAATATTAGGGTTCAACCAAAGACCCTAATAATGGGTGACTTCAACTACCCCACCATTAACTGGGAAAAGTACTCGTGTACCAACTCCTTAGCTCAACTCTTTCTGGAATTCATAAACTCCAATGCCCTGGATCAGCTTATCCACACCCCCACCAGGGGCAACAATATCCTAGACCTAGTCATTACCAACATGAGTGACCGGTGTTTCACACCTGAAGTCAACTCCTCATTGGTCCGTTCCGTCCATAAGCTCATCACCCTTGATATCCACATCATACCCCCACCCCCCATTAAGGAAACCACAGTAAAAAATTTCTCCAAAGCCAACTTCATGCTTCTTAAGACAGAAGTGGTGAACTTCATGATACCCATGCAGATGGACAATACAGTTACAACTGCTGAATCCTACACAAATACACTCTATACGCACTTACACGAGTGCATGGATCATGCTATCCCAAACAGAACCAAGACGCTATCCTCCAAAAAAAGGAAGCCAATCTGGTGGTCCCCTGCCATAAACAAACTGTACAACAGAAGGAGGAAACTGTTGCAAAAGAGAGTAAAATCCCATGAGTGGAGGAGCTCCCTGGCCAATCTCAGTAAGAAGCTGAGATCCCTTATCAGATCCTCCAAAGCTAGCTACGAAAACAAAATTTCCACTAATTCCAAGGACAACCACAAAGCATTCCATAGCTATGTCAGGAATATCGATGGCAACACCCAGATCTGCTCTGAGTTACAGCACAAAGGCATGAAAATTACAGTACCAACTGATATTGCCAACATCCTGGCAGATGGGTTCAGCGCTAACTTTACCCCCCCTCTCACCCCTAAAGGGCCCATACCTATACAGGAAGAATGCAAAGCCAAAAACACAGCATCCATGGGACCGGACAACATCCCAGGCTGCATTTTACATGAACTTCAGAACAAACTGGCTCCCCACTTAAGCACCATGTTCAGGCTTTGTGCCCACTGAATGGCGCACAGCAACAGTTATCCCATTTCACAAAGGGGGAGTCCCCACTGATCCCAGGAACTATCGACCTATTAGCCTGATGAGCCTGGTCTGCAAGGCCATGGAACGTATCATCATGGAACTCATAAACAAAGACATTGGTAACCTCCAAACTTTGGATCCCGCCCAGTTCGGGTTTGTGAAAGGCAGATCATGCCTCCTGAACCTGATCGACTTCTTTGAGGCAGTCACCAAAGCCGTAGATGATGGTAAGGTGGTTCACACAGCCTATCTTGACCTCGCCAAGGCTTTCGACACCATCCCCCATTCTGGAATCATAGCTAAACTCACTAAACTAGGTATAAATCCCTACGTCACAAGATGAGTTGCTAACTGGCTCACTGACAGAACCCACACTGTAAAAGTTGCAGACTCCAAATCTGACCTCAAAGCAGTAATAAGTGGAGTACCACAAGGTTCCATCCTGGGACCTCTCCTGTTTGGTATCTGCTTCTCTGAAGTAAAGGCTAACACAGAAGGCCTCTGGCTAATGAAGTTCGCAGATGACTGCAAACTAGGAGCCATAGTCAAGTCCCAAATGATGTGGACATCCTACAGAAGGGCCTCGCTGAGACAGATGCCTGGTGTCAGAGCCATGGCCTCAAGCTCAATGCCAAAATGTGCAGTGTCATCCCCTTTGGTAAAAACTCTGTACCCATGAACTAACACATTGGCCGCAATCTACTTAACACCGAATGCGTGATAAGAGACCTTAGGACCCAGGTGGACAGTAGTCTCTCCTTTGATAGTCACATCACCACAGTAGTCAGGAAGTCCTTCTACATGGCACACCTCATCATAAAAGGTTTCTCATCCAGGAAAAAGAGGTCATTGTTACCCTCTACTCGACACTCATTAGACCCATTATAGAGTACAACGCCCCTTTTGGAATTTACCTCACAAGATATCTGCAGCAGCTTGAAAGGCCACAGAAGTACCTCACAAAGAGGATTACTGGCCTCAAACAAATGCCCTACACTGACCGCCTCAAAAAACTCCAGCTTTACTTCGTAGCATATCGCCTACTCCGAGGTGATCTCTGCCTAACATATAAAGCTATGTCAAACCCAGAGCTGTTGGACATGCTACATCTAAAGAAATCCCAATCCCTCCGAGCTACATGCTCTAGGGACCTAAACCTTGTCACCACAATAAACAGGACATGCTGGAGGGATAGATTCCTGTCCCAGAGACTTCCTATACTCTCGAACAGGCTACCCATCTATGTCAAGCAAAGTTCTTCATTAGCACTCTTCAAAAAAAATTTTGATGAGTGGATGGGAAATAGGAAATACAGCCCGGTGATCACTTCTGTGTCTCTGCTCAACAGTGGCACAGGAAAATAACTTTCTTTGATGGCGTAAGCCAGGGAACCTTGTTGGCTAGGCTTACGTAGGCCCTTGGTCCGATAGCCTAGTACCTACCTATGAACCTATGAACCTATGAACAGGGGATGACAGCTATGGCAGCAAGGTTCCACTCCAAATAACAGGTCCATTCTTATGACTGCCCTCATACATGGACAGGCCTAACCTCTCTTCCCCCCCTGTTCCTCCTTAGTGTCACAGTCTACACCCTCTCCCATTCCCTTTAAGAGAACAACAGTCTCAAAAGTTTTAAAAGATTAGTAGCAGGGTTAATCCTAAGACCAACACTGCTGTTGTTATCCACCCAGCTGCCCCAACATTCACTCACTTATGGACAGGACAGACATAGATCAGGACTGATTATGACAAAATAACTACCAGAAAGGACACATGCAGCAACATATAAAAAAGACAATCATAGTCCATGCTGCATCATAACACTAGTTCACAAGCATACACCGCTCAATTGCCAGATTTGCAGAAGGTCCAGATTGTTGTATTTGTTACTTACAAATTTGTGTTTTCTAGTGAATAATGGAGGACTAAATCCTTATTTTTTTAATGTTATTAGTTGACTGGCCAATCTCCCCAGCTTCAGATTTCATAGCCTTCAGGAAAATACAAGATAACACAAATCCTGCTAATCCAGCAGCTTTTTACATTTTCAAGCTCAACATTTAAAATCTGTCCCCATTTTGGCCCCTCAATAACTAAGGCCTTGGCCTGATTTCTAGCAAAAGGAGGTTGTAGTTGTGCAGAGGCAACAATTGGACAAGACTGATACAGCTGTGCAAAGACATGTTAAATTAATTTGTTTTCTAGTTCCTCATACAGGTAGTAACTGTCAGTAACACACCAAAAATTGTAGTCATCTAGAGCCAAGGTTCACACTGCTGGGTGACAGAACAGAATATGTTACATAACTCATAGCCATCAAAGGAAACTGTGACAATATAGCAGTCCAATTCTTCACCTTTGAAACAGCATTCGTATTGGTATAAAATGGGTCAGAGAGCTACTAGTTGGATGGAAAGCAGGCATGCAGTTGACCCAGGGAAAGTCAAGTGGAGGACGTCCCTCCTTTCAGGAAGCAACCTCTCCAGCAGGCCATGCTCATTTTTCATGCCAGTTTACTTCTGGACAGAATGGCCAGTCAACCAAAAAATAATAAAATTAATAAAACAACAAAGGTAAACACATATATGCATAATACATATATATATATATATATATATATATATATATATATATATATATATATATATACAGTTGGGTCACCCTTCAGAATGCTGAAATTCAAAACTTTGAAACCCATATGATTGCAGACCATATGTTAGAAGTTTTGAAATACCGACATTCTGAATGGGAAATGGCATACTGCGCGGACCGGGAGATTTCCCTTGTTCTCGCTGTAGTGCAGTCTCGGAGTTGGTATATTTAAGTAGGGGGGTGTGGGGGGTGCAGGGGGGAAAAGCCTCCCTGCTATACACAGTTTAATGTGTGTTTTTTTTTATTTTTACGGGTCTAGTTCACATTTTTGAACATTCAAATGTTCGATCATATGGTCTCGCCCATATGAATTTTGAACATTTGAGCGTTTGGTTATGTGAAGTAGACCCATACAGAGACACATACATCAATTCACTTGTAACGAAGCACATAGTGCAAGCAAAAACAATCAATATACCTTATTCAAGATAATTAGATATTTTATATACATATAAAAATATATGAGGATTGTTTTACTAATAATTATTTTTCTTTTAAGACAAGCAACATAACTTTAGTGCAAGCATTTAAACAAAGATGGAACTGAATTTCTGAAGAAGCCAGATTATTATTCATGGAATTCTCCAGAGATCAGAGCAAATTACAAGTGAACCGGGTCAATCTAACATGAAGAGATTGTTAGTACAAAGCACTGAGACAATTAATGCAGATGAGGGCCCTGCTCCTACCATTTCAAAAAGGAAAAATGGAAAGGAGACAGTAGTGCAGGATCCCAAGAACTAACAAATTCCAACATGTATGGAGTTTTCAGAAATGCTGGTTAATCAAAAGGAAAATCAAATTGGGCGATATAGATGAATATTTAGTGATGTTTATTGAAGCTCTTAATGAAAAAGGTAGGGCAAACTTAGTTCACATAGTAGATATGAATGACAACCCCCTCTGATCATAGACGAAACACAGCTACAACAATTACCTTTAAAACCCTGTCATTTCCATTATTACTAACATATTTCCTCTAAAGGAGTTTCCGGCAGTATCTTCAGGCCATAGCATTACTAACATTATCAGCATGGCCTCAGGAGCGGCCTTAGGTCGACTGGTGCCCTAGGCAAAAGGCTCCACGGTGCACCCCACCAGACCACCTGGTGCCCCCATCCTGGTCTACTTACATCAAATAAACACTGAAAAAGCACCCCTGCTACTGCGGCACCCTAGGCGGCTGCCTAGTTGGCCTATGCCTAAGGCCGGCAACCTAGCAAACGCAATGCACAGTTTGTTATTGCTGCTCATATTTTGCAAGCAGTTAAGGAGAAGATCTGAACAGGTGATTTCATAGATGATTTAGTAGACGTAGATGGAATACAGAGGATCACTGAAACTAACGTTAAAGAATCTAAAGACCTCAAAGAAGCTCTTGCAGTTCTGGGTAAGAGTCAGCCAAGAAAAACTAAAGGTAAAATCCTGGGACAGCTGGGTAGTTGGCTTCTCCATTAATAGGTTATTTTCTCATTCTAAGGGAGGCCCATGTCTTAAAAAGGGGTATATGTCTTGGTACCACTATGATCAAAGATTCAGAAAACCAAAAGAAAAATACAATCAATTAAAATGGGAGACCAGATATGCTGACATCTGGGTCACTGTCATGGTAGACAGGCAAAAAAGTGAATTTTAGCTTGCAAGAGAAGCACATTCCCACATAAGGTAAAGCCTGCTGGGCTTTTAATTCCAGAAATTGCAGTGTGCTTGACTGCAGGTTTCCTCACACTTGCAACATTTGTGGAGGGAGACACCCCACCACAAAGTGCTGGCACAAAGACATTAAGGGTGTCCCCACTTCAAATTGATTTCAGAATAGTATCAGATTCAATGCAGAGCCAACAATCTCCAAGGAAAAATCTTAGTTTCATGGCTTCAACAGAGCACAAGAATTTTCACTGATACTGATAAGCCTAATTGGAACCATTCTCCCATCAAAATAGCACTCCACAAGTATCTTTAATTATAGACTGCCTAGACCAAACAGCAGCCAGTTGCATCACTGATGGTTTGAAGAATGTCTTTTCCATGATATCTGTCACCCAACACTCACACTTTCACAATGCAAAAACCTATCAGCAACAAATGGGAAGGAGCAAGTAGTTAATTCATTAATTTGAAAAGAAACAAAGAAAGGGCATATCAAAAGTTCATTTAGTACACATTCACCTAGGCCTGATGTCTAAAAAGCACAGATAAAAGTAAGTACCGCCTCGCTGACAAAGCCTATTAATACTAAATAAACACGTAATAAGAAAAAAGAAAAAGTATCCCAGCACCACAGCTCTCAGTTTAAACTTTATTTGCTAGCTTATACAACTTTTACCTCAAAGACTTCTTCAGGCAAAACAACCAGCATTGAAAACTCTTAAATACTTAAGTCAATTTACATAAACCAATGTAAGAACATCACATGACCAACATTCTAAATAACAATTAAAACTGAGTTGCATACAAAAACAGTAGAAAATATATAAAAAATTACTATTAGAAAATACAGTGAAGCACTTTGCTTTCAACTAATACCTAAATCTACATATGTGTATATATATATATATATATATATATATATATATATATATAAATATATATATATAATATTTTATATATATATATATATATATATAAAATATTTTATATATATAAATATATATATATATATATATATATATATATATATATATATGTATATATATATATATATATATATGTATGTATAAATATATAAATATCTATTTCTCTCTCTCTCTCTCTCTCTCTCTCTCTATATATATATATATATATATATATATATATACATATTTTATATATTTATGTATGTAGCTCAAGATATTAGTTTTGTGATATTCTTAAATTGGTTTATGTATTTAAATGAGTTTTCAACGTTGGTGCAGTTGTTTTGCCTGAAGAAGCCTTTGGGGTGAAAGTTGTATAAGCTAGCAAATAAAGTTTAAACTTAGAGCCATGGTGCCAGGATCAGACCTCTCAACCATACCGAACCTCTCTGTAAATGCCGGTTTTGAAGGCAGAATATTGGGGTGCCATGAATTCCCGCTTAGCCCCTTTAGTTTCCAAATTTCCCAGCTTTTTTAATTTTTTTTTTTTTTTTTTAGTCATCACATACAGGGCGTGATGCCGTCAGCTTTACGAGGGACAGACCTTAAAGCAAAAGAAAAGACTATAGCAGCTGTTTTTGGTTAATTTAATTCCTGCCCGGTAAGCATTTGGATGTTGATTTATTGCTTCTGGAATTGCTGGTGCTTTTTTCTAGTCTGTGCTGTACTGAAGTGTGTGTGTGTGTGTGTGTGTGTGTGTGTGTGTGTGTGTGTGTGTGTGTGTGTGTGTGTGTGTGTGTGTATAAAATGCCTCAGGTAGGTATAACTGGTGGTTAGAGGTACTTAGACTCAAACTCTGTACCTTGGGTACAAGGAGCAAGAGCCTAAATTCTTTGCCCAAACTGCACGTTCTGATTCAAGGAGTTAATGTTTGGCTCATACTTTTGGTTTGTCCCTCTTAAAATTTGTGTTTTTCAGGCAATCCAGCGAGGACTGTATTCATTAAATAATGATAGACATCTAAGTTTCAATCTTCTTCTCTTTCAGGAAATGCAAGGTAACACAAACATTTTATTCTAGCAATTTGCTATGATTATACAAGCAATGTTTAAAATGCATCCCTGGTTTTGGGCCTTTGTTCCTCCCACACAATAAATTTTGGCTTTTTCCAGAGTACTTGTGCTGTATAGTTCTTTAGGGGGAGAGAAGTTTAGTGCTGCTTATGTCAAGTCTTTTTGTGTTAGTAGCACAACAGGTAGAATACTTGCTTTTGATGCAGAAGACTATGGGTTCTACTCTCACAGTATGTAGATAGACCATAGTATCATAGGAATTTACTAGGCTATTGGTCCTGAGAACCTTATAAGCCTAACCAAGAGTTTAGCCCATGCATAGAAAAATCAGCACCTGATGCCTCTGTCCACCAGGGACATGGGGTGGAATCCAGGGATGTATTTTCTATTTCCCATCCAGTAACCTAGATTGCTCTTAAAAAGGGGTAAAGAGGCACTCTGCTTGACACGGAGAGGGAATCTATTCCATAGATGGAGGAGTCTCTGGGGCACAAATATGTCCAGCCAGCAAGTCCTATTGATGTCACAGACCAGGCTGAGGCCACGTGTTTGGGTTACTTGAGTGGAGCTTGACTTGTGTATATGCATCAGTCCATCAAGGCAGGGTCTGAGATCGCCTTGTATGCCAGAAAGAGGTCACCTCTGAGGAGTTTGTATGAAACAGAATAGAGGCATAGGGCTTTTAGCCTATCTGTGTATGGCCGATTTTTGAGGCCCTGGATTCTCCTGGTGAGGAACCCTTGTGGTCTCTCTAGCTGCTGCATGTGCTTTGCGAGGTACATGCTGAATGGGGCATTGTAATCAATAATGGGCATTATAAGGGAATAATACAGGGATGTTATGACCTCCTTGTCCCTGGATGAGATACCCTTACTTATGAGGTGGGCATGTAGAAAGCTTTCCATACAATGGAAGCAATATGGTGGTCAAACGTCAGGCTGCTATCAATCTGGGTGCCCAAATCCCTCACAACTGACTGCGTGCTTAGAACATTGTTATTAATGTGATAATTTGTGGGACATCTCTCTCCCCAAAGAGGATGATGATGGATTTTTTTGTATTCAGCTTGAGGCCATGTTTCTGGCACCAATCATTTGTTTGGGTGAGACCCTCTTGTAGGATGTCCATGTCACTAGGGGAATTGATGACAGCTCCCAACTTGCAGTCATCCGCAAACTTGGTCAGCCATAGCCCACTGGTTTTGGTCTGTATTTCAGAAAAGTATATCCCAAATAACAGAGGCCCCAAGACTGAACCATGGGGTATGCCACTCGATACGGGTCTACTGCTTGAGGTGGCTTCCCTTATTTTGATTAGGTGGGTTTTATCAATGACCCAGTAGGTTACCCATCTGGTAACATATGGATATGCCATGCAGCAAGGAAGCAGTGCCAGAAATTCTCCAGGTCATTGAGTTCTCAGGTTTCAAATTTGTAACTTCCAGCTTCATTTCACCAGCTTTTCAAGTAACTACAGAAGTTTTCCAACCATCTACATTAAGTAGCATGGCTAACTGTCCCTGTAGAACTGGTAAGAGATCTTTCTATATTTACATGCAGTATGGATGCCATTATACAGGCTAGTAAAATGTGTAAACAGAGTTTTACTCTTAATGTGTCAAAAATGACTAGTTAAAATTTTGGACAGACTACAGAGTTTTTATAAACAGCATATTAGCAAATGTAAAACCCTATAAGGGCAAGCTGACAGTCAGAAATTATACAAATGCACCTATTCAAAATGCACAAGAGCAAAAGGCATGCAACAGCTAATGTAAATAATGTAAATATATCTGTTTTAAACATGTGTTAGTTAAACCAGTATCTCTTTTGTTTTTTACAGCTTTTTGTAATTATATAATAGCACCAAAAATAGAAACTCCAGCAAAATAAGTATGCAAAAGTAATATTACTAATATAAAGTTGTACTGAGTACATAATACTACAAATAAAACTCAAGGTAATTTCTCTTGTCCAGAGGGACAAAAATATCATGTTAAAAACCTTTCCTTAGACAAAGTGTCATTGTCTGAAAAACAGCCAGAGAGCAAGGATATGTACAGGCCTCACAGCATAAAGCAAATATCTCTTTTAAAAACAATACTGCCATAAATTACTGCATACTACAGGGGAAAGGGTACTCTCAATTTTATACTGATTGTGTAAACAGTACTAAAGAAGGGACTAAAATAAAAGTACAAGAGGGGAAACGTACTGGTCTGTATAAATGATTCAGTAATTCTTGGAAGACATCCTTGAATTTTTGCTATCATAACTTTTAATAATAATTCCACAGCCAAGTTTGACTAAGTAATCAGGATGTCATCAATATGTACAGTAGTGGGGCAAAACTACCAAACAATGGTAGCACATTTTAATATATTATTCCCTGCTGACATTACTGGCTGTAGAAGATGAATAGTCTGGTACAATACTCTTTTAGGGGGTATGAGTACAGGCTTAGAGGCATTAAACTCAATTAATATAGAAATACTGGCAAACAGATTAAAACTGACAGGTCAGAATATCTCACAAATAGTACATTTACAGGCACAATGGTTACCTACTATATGGTCATCACAAAAAAAGCATGTTAACTTTCAAAAGAAATCTCTGCAACATTTTAGTAAATGTTTAATTAGCAAGCTTCAGTTTAATAATGTTACTAAGTGTGTAAACCGGACTAAGTGTACATTACAGTCAATATATATGCAAATGCAAAAAACTTCTGTGCAAGCAAAACTGATAGTAAATAAATATGTTTGGTATATGCTGTACAACAGATGGGTTAATATATAGACAGCATTCTTCAAAGTATAAACCATGTTTTCTACAACACTTTGTAAATACACAATTTTGTCGTCAAATTTTATTCCAAAAAACAAGGCTGCGATGCCTTTGCAATAACATTCACAGACATTGTTAATGATTAATGAAAAAGTTTTATTAAAATCATTATATAAAGTTGTTAATAAAAGCAAACAGTTATACAGCAAATAACTGATGGAGCATTTTTACAGAATAGTCTTCAAAAGAAAAAAAGTTGTTAAACTGGATTATTCATACAATTCTGGTAGTAATGGTTATCACTGTGCTGACAATATGAAACTGTGTTTTACCTTTCTGTATCAAAAGAAAACTAAAGGTTTTGTTTCCTCATTTATGTCCTGTAAATCATGATAAAAGTTATAATCTGACCAACAAAAGATATATCAATGTAAACTGTTTTGTGTGTTTTAAAACAAAAAGGGAGAACTGTTAGATATATATTTAGACATTTATAACAGTGCATATACACTTCTGTTTATTAGAATATATATGTAATAAAATATGACAGTGCATGTACACTTCTGTTTGCTAGAATATATGTAGACAAATATAGTCACTTAGATGCATTAACATTTCTGTCTGCTAGCATATATGCACAAAAGGGTTAAACTTTCTTTTGTTAGAAATATGCAGGTTTGGCATCCAACTGTATGTATTACAGAATGTTCTGTGCTTGGTACAAGCTTCAAAGAAAATTACAGATAAGAAACCAGCTGCAGGGAGTATTGGAAGGCAGAAACAATTTCCTAACTGGGAAGACTCCCTACAAGTTTAAGATTGTCACATAATTCACCTTGAAATAGAGTACAATGAACAGATGGTATGGCATTAGACAAATACCAAAGTACTGACTTTGAAAGTTCCCAACAGACTGCAAATTCCAAACATTGCTTTCATAAAAAATGTATATAAAGGACACTCAAAGTGTATGCTGTTAGATATGGTACATGTAGGAACACATTTGTTCTGAGGTAACTGGAGAATATCATTTATGTTGCCTGAAAAAGCTAATACTGGTACATTAAAATCTGTAAACTGTGACATTATCATATTTATTACTTGTTTTTTAAACAAGTTATTTTATTAGTACCTGCATATAATACAGTGCTAAAAGAGTTATAGTCTTCGAAGTTCAGTGCATTAATCAGACTTTGGTTTCAGTAGCAGCAGCACAGACATCTGCTTTTACTTTTTCAATTGTTGTTACTACCTCTTATAATATTTGAAGCAGACAGTTTTTTATTTTGCCTTCATATTTAAATCTGTAGGATCTATTAAAATATTTAACTAGTCTTGTTTGATTACTGTTGCCATGCTATTTCTCCATCCAGCAGGTTGAGTTTTTTCATTGTGACCCTTTTAGTTTCTATGTACTTTAAATCCTGTTCACTCCTGGATGCTAACTAAGCAGGACATCATCACAGATCAAGAGTTACAAGTATTGCCTCAGCAAGAAGCTTAATATGACATTCACCATACATACAACAAGAATTCAAAGTAGAGCATTTTACATTTTTTTTCAAAACATTATTACTGCTCACAAATATCTTGGCAATCACTTGATGTATTCTCCATGGGTTTACAGGTAAGTGCTAGGCTAGCTGCCTTTGTGGGACATTTTAAGCCTAGACAGTTTAATTTTTTAAGAATCAAATTCTCTAACTCTTGCTTGTGAGGTAAGTATCTTAACTATAATGCCAGAACCCAACCCCCTGAAGGAGAACAGGAGTCTAAGTACAAGCAAGTCTTACCTACAAAAACGGAGGAGAGTCCACTCTGCGGCTTTCACCATGGCCAAGATTATAGCACAGATAAAATGCCACTAGCCATGAATTACTTGTCAGGCCTTTACTAGACTGGTCTGTCTTAGAAATTTGTAAAGGTCTATGCCTCTATTATCAAATCTTGCATTGCAATGGCCCTCAAGTGTACTCTCAGCAACCAGTAAAACAGTGCCTAAAGGTGGTTCTATATGTTAGACCACAACAAAGGGAAATACGTCTATGATAGGGCTCCCACTGTGTGCTAAAAAGTTAACACTGTCCAGTTTTGAACCTTATCAAATTTTTAACCTGGACGACACTGCTTTTGGTGGTTACAATGTTTGCTAGGAGGATTTCAGAACTACAGACACTAATGTACAAAAAAACATTTTTGATTTCCCATAAGAGAAGTCACAGATATTTATCTGAATCAGGCCATGCACCTCTCTGTTTTTTTTTTACTGATTCACAGAACGGGGGGTATGAGGTCAGCATTTCCTAGATGTACATAGACAGCAGTGATTTTTATCTAAAGAAAGCAAAGGAATTCAGAAAAACAGACCAGTCTTTTAGTACTTATGCTAAGAGCACAGAAGAGAGGCCAGCAGACATTGTCCAAGTGGCTGGCAAATAGCAATCTGTTATTGGTACCCTACCTATGGAAAGCCTCTGCCAATATACGTTAAATCACAGTAATCACCAAAACCCTCCTCGGGGGAATCACTTCCCAAACCATTTTAGAAGGATTTACCTGGTCCATTGTCTACACATTATAACGTAAAAGCTGCTTCTAGGACCAGGCCAGGATTTGATTCGAATATGTTACAAGGTCTGATTCCCTAAGAGATTTCCAGTGGGACCAATCTCCAATGGGTGATTCCCAGGGAGTCACCCCACAGATGAAGACTTCAACAGTGAATAGTATGATGAACATATGATAATTGTAGATGCCTGAGTGCATTCACAGTTGCAGTCTACATTCCTACTCCCCAACTCCTGTCATTTTTCTTCTTGCACATCCTTGGATTGGCATAGGGCCACATTATTTCCCTTTCCATTAGCTTCACAGAGTCCCTCTCACTCACTGATCTTGTTCAGTCCTCCAGAGATGAATACTGGTGGGGTTCTGAGGTTGACCTGCTTGTCAGGAGTGTAGCACCCTTTTCTGGATCCACTCAAGATTTAGTAGTTAGGGATGGTTTCTACTCATGCTAGGACAAGGAAGACCTACGGATGGTGACAGCTGATACCCATATTTTGCCACCAGTGACCCCTTTTCTGATGGTAAGGGAATCGGCCAATGTCACAGAAGGAAGGTACAACTCTGGAAATTTGGACAACATTTGGGCTACTTGCTGGCAGGATATTTCACAAATGAAGACTGCAGCAGTGAATGTATTCAAGCATTTACAGTTATGGTAGGTTTGTAACACAACTACACTTCTCTGAAAACATCACAGTTTAATATGGATGGAAGCACTGGCATTGTTTCATGACAGCCAGCTTCCACTAGCCTAAACTCGCTTAAGGAGGAATGCTACAATGGCAGTAGCTTTAAATATTTCCATAAATGAGTTCCTATTGTAACAGTCAGTCCTGCAGATTGTTAAATGCCTTAGAAGGACCAATTAGTGAAGAAGGTATTTATCAAAAATGAAAATGCAAGCGAAAACTGTTAATTTGTTTACAGATAATTTATGTGAAGTAAAAAGAAAGAAAAATATTCCACATGACTTTCTTGTTGTGGGTTGCTTGAATTTGATGTAGGTAGACATACGGTGATTTATAGAAAGTTTATAAACAGCATGAATTTTTGGATTTATGAATAGTAAAGATTCTGGATAGTGGCAAATAGTTTTGGAATGATTTACACACAAGAGGAATTTTACACCTTATAGACTCAGTCGTGGTTAGCATATTAAGGTAAATTAGTTGTGTGATATAAGCTTTATAAGTATAAAAATAGTAAAGTGGAAAAAGAATGAGGTATTCCTGGTGTCTCTGGAACGACAGTAGTATTACTGTAAGTATGTGGTAAAGTTATAGTAAAAATAGGAGAAAATTACATCATTCCTAAGGTGACGAATTTGTACTCTGTATGAGAATGAACTAGTTTCTTCTTTGCAAGTTTAAGAATTTAACAAAAGGAAAGTAAAACTGAGGGTCTTACAGTGGATTATGAAACACTAAGGTATATAGAGGAAGGTATCTTGAAGCTTAACAAAGAATAGATTGAAGAGGTACTTGTTATATATTTGGGAGAGAGGACAGGAAATGGCATGTTAAAAGCTTTTAAAGTTAATAAGAAAAGGTGAAAAAGGAATGTATCAAAACAGATAAGGAATAGAATAATTCTTAGTATGGATGGTGTAGGATAGGGGTTTATAAATTTTTTGATATTAATGAAAATTATTCTTTATGCAGTGAATTCATGATAAAAAGGAGGCATTTTTGAAGAAGAGGGTGGCATATATTGTAAAATTTGTTTGAAAATAGAGAGAAGAATATTTGTATAGCTGGATGACTTTACCTCATCAGTTCTGTGGGTGGCTGCACCCCCCCCCCCCCGCTAAATATGTATTCCAACTCTGAGATCGCACTACAGTGAGGAAAGGGCAAATTTTCCAATCTTCAATGTACTACAATCTCACAACACCGCTTTTGAATAACGGCATTTTCAATCTATATGCCGTTTATGCAAATTACCTTTCTATTGGCTGACACAGACCTCTATATATATATATATATATATGCATATATAATATATATATATATATATATATATATATATATATATATATATATATATATATATATATATATATGGGTCCTGTCGTATGATCAAAAGTATGTTTCATCGAAACATACATGATCAAACTCACTTTTGCGAAAGTGCATTTTGTCGAAAATGCACTTTTGCTGAAAGGTAATTAAGCAAAGAGTTGTTTGCATGTAGATTTATTGTACATCAACTGTACTGTTGATTGTACAACTAAGCAAACTGTTGCTTAGATCACAGTACAGTGGGGATAAAGGAATATTCCCTTTTCCCCAAAGTAGTGCAACTCCGGAGTGAGAATATTAAAGTAGGAGGGTGTGGAGGCACAACCCCCCACATGGGGGGTGCAGGGGGGGGACTTGCCCTTGTTTGTTTTTGTTTTTTTTGTTTTTTGCGAAAGTGCATTTTTGATAAAATGCACTTTCGCAAAAGTGAGTTTGATCTTGTACGTTTCGATGGATCAACATAGATGCAAAATATATTTTATATATATATATATATATATATATATATATATATATATATATATATATATATATGGATTCACTTCAGAAGCTTGAAATACTGAAATCTCAAATTTCAGTATCTCGAGCCCAAGAAGTTTAATCCACAAAACATCGAAAACTGAAAAACGCGAAATTCAAAACCTCGAATACCGGAGGTTTTCAATTTCCCAGTTTTAGTACTACATACACACACACACACACACACACACACACACACACACACACACACACACACACACACACACACACACACCGTCCACCACATAAGCCCCCAACACCATCCTACTTAAATATTCTCACTCCGAGGTCGCACTATATACAAACACACACAAAACACCACCACACAAGCTACTTTCTCTTCGCACACACACATTACAGCAACAAAACACACTGACAAACACCACAGCCCCTACCCAAAACCCTTAACACACACACACTTACCTGAATACATAACCATAGAGGAACTTTAGAAGCGCGAAATTCAAAACCTCTGGTATTCGAGGTTTTGAATTTGGCGCTTCTAAACATTCGCTATTTTATATATATATATATATATATATATATATATATATATATATATATATATATATATATATATATGTATATATATATATATATATATATATATATATATATATGTATAAATCTACATATGAATCTCTGATGGACAATAGGTTTTTGAAAGCTGTGAGATAAAATATCCATGTATACTCAATGAAAATATCTTAAAAAAGGTTCTTGGCTTTATTCAGATAATATCAGCCCTACTACAACAGCAATTCTTGAAACAACTTACCATCATTTTCATTATTTTTAGCAGTGGCACTGCCTGTTTCCATCAGCGACTGCATTCCTACCATCCTATCTGGGCTTCAACCTAAAGTATGACACAATGCATATTCTATAACCAAATATCCTGATAGTACCCTCATTTGCTTCCACCTGCATAATTGTTTTAAACATCTATTTTAGTCGTCATATGTATTGCTCATACTATTGCATTAATATATTATTCAAATTTGATGCAGTTTTGAGATTCAAAGGTGTAAATTTGTAATTTCCCATCCACTGGTCCAAGTTACGTTTGAACAGGTTTAGGGATAAGCTTTACTTCAAATAGACAAAAAGCCTGTTCCAGAGATGAGGTAATGCTTGAGATGTATACTTGTCTCCAAACATGTCTTGTTTATGTTATAGATGTGGTTCAGGTACGTAGATTGTGTACTTCTGATGCAAATTATTTGTAGATGTGCAAAAGACCCACCAAAGTGGGTTCAGCAGATGAACTGTTGGCTAGGCATGGATAGCTGCACAGTAGTCTGTAGGAGACGTAGTTCAGGAATAGTTCTCTCAGATGGCCTGAAGAGGATTTGTTTTTTACTCCCTTTATTCTCTTTGAGAGGAACCTCAGAGGTCTCTCAAGTTGTTGCAAATGCCTGGTCAGGTTTATTCCAAAAAGATGTGTTGTACTCAATGATTTGTCTTATGAGCCCTGAGTACACTGGATAAATGACCTCCCCAGATGAGGGTGCTATGCCCTTATGTAGTTATCCAACACAGAATGATTTTCTTACTACAGTGGATATTTGTGGTCAAATGCAGGTTACTGTCAATATGTGTTTCAAGATCTCTGACCACTGGGTCTATTATTAGGGGTGCATTATTAATGCTTTAATTTCCTGGGGTGGCCATCTTTCCAAATAGTATGATTATTCATTTTATCATTGAGTTTTAGTCCATGGTTTTGGCACCAGCTGTTTGTCGGTACTAAGCTCTCTGTGTGTTTAGGGGATTCAATGACTATGCTTAGCTTGCTGTCATCTGCAGACTTGGTCAGTCAGAGGCCCTTGATATCTGTATTGATGTCAGTGAAGTAGATGCCAACAAGGAGAGGTCCTAGTACAGATCCTTTTGAGACTATGCAACTGATCAGCCACTTTGGGGAGGTAAATTCCTCTATCCTAACTTGTGTCCTTTCAGTAAGCCAGCTGGCTACCATGAGGTAACATGGGGTTATGTCTAATTTTGGAAGTTTATCTACAATGCTCGAATGATGTATTGTGTCAAACACCTTAGCCAGGTCAAGGTAGGCAGTGTGATGTGTTTTTCCCTTGCACATATCTGTAGTGACCTTGTCAAAGAAGTACACTAGCTTAAGTAGGCTTGACCTGTCTGAAAAAAAAACTGAAATGGGTAGGATCCAGTGTGTGTAGTTTCTTATGTCATTGTTAATCAAATCCATGATAATTTTTGCCATGGCCTTGCATATGAGATTAGTTAGACCTATGGGTCTGTAGTTCCCTGAGTCTGTGGAAGGCCTCCCTTGTGTAGAGTGAGTAACCATTGCACTCCTTCATTCATTAAGCATGAAGCCTGTCTGGAGGCTATGTTGAAACAGAGATTCTACTGGGTGTGACAGACTATGTTTCGTGCTATTCGGGAAGCATCCTGGGATACTATCAGGGCCGATTAAAGCCAGTGTTTTTGGCCTTAGAGAGTCCAGCAAGAATCTGCTCCCTACTGATAGTGGAAGAATGGTGGAGGATATTTCCTGGGGGGAATCTGGAGATGACAGGAGGAAAAATTGGAGCTAAATTTATTAGCCTGCAGATTTGCTATATCCTTTGGCGCCATAGAAATTAGTTTGGCACATTCCTGGGGGTTGCCTTTAAGGTTTTTTACATAAGTGAAGAACATTTTAGGATTGCCCTTAGCCCCTGAGGATAGTTTTATTTCACATTTGGTTTTGGCGGACTTGAGTAGTTCCCAGAGTTGCTTGCTCAGATTGTTGACTGAGCTTTTACCTTGATGGCAACACCCTTCCTGTTTTGGGGCATAGTTTTCTTTCTTTATACAATCTGTTTATACTAGGATTTCACCAGGGTGGTATGCTTTTAGATATTTTCCTATGGTAGATACAACTGTCTCTATGTGGCTATTTACAAGTTTGTACAGGGTTTCAGTGAACAACTCCACATACACAGATAGGTTCTTTTGGTTTGGGGAGATAGCTTAGAATATTTCTACTTTGTCATTTAGTAGGACGTAGTTTGCCTTATCATCATTTTTAAATTTTCAGTGGTTAGCTAGGATCCAGGGCTTCATATGTAGTTCAAAGGAGACAGATCTGTTGTCCATCCTGAGTAATGGGATCATAGACCCTGTTTAAGGGTGTGGGACAGGTCAGGGACATATGATGCCCATGGGAGGAGGTAACAAGGTATATAATGGATTGAATGGGGAATGTCTCTAGTATGTTAAAGCATGTGATATAGGTTTCCTGGGTCATAGAGCGGGAACTGTAGATTATAAGGATATGGCATGGGACTTTATGGTAGGTTGGATGTGAAGAAACTGAATTCTATCATACTGTTTGATCACCCTTGATGTGTGTTTGTGTTTGATATAAATTGAGTCACCTCCACCTATAGACCCTACCTGTGCAATAACTGGTCTAAATTAATAGAAGACATTATAGCCTTGCACTGCTGGGCTGCCCTTTGGAGCTTTAAACCAAGGGCAGGATTCATGAAGCCTCCGTGTAAGAGTTATAACTCATACACGGAGGCTGCAGTTAAACGGAGTGATGTCAGCATGCTCTGCATATTAATGAGAGCATGCTGAATCACACTTAAGGCCAACACGGCCCATGTAAGACAGTAGGGGGCGTGTCCGTAGGCCGTGCCCTGTAAGCGGACACGCCCCCAGAAGAGGAAAAGTACCCAAAGTAAACACCCACGACAGAGTCCACGGAAATGTGAATAAACAGAACACAACACATGCCCCCACAGACTATTAACAGAAAACATATAAATAAACATGTTATATATTTTTTTTTAAATTGTAAAAATGTTTAACCGTGAGTGCGCTCATTTGCTTGGCGTCCCGTAAGCGCAGCTACAGTTAGCAGTCAGTGGGAAAGCATATAAGAACTAAATATGCAAAATAAGCCAGGAAGCAATAGCGTAGTGGTAGAGATGTTGGCTGAAGAGCAGGCAGTCATGGTTCGAGCCCCCACAACACCAATTTTTTTTTTTTGCAAAATAAGCAGGAAACAAGTCCCTGACAAATATGTACACATAAAACCACAATTTATGCAAAATGTAATGAAATAGCCCATTTATATTGAAGACATGTGAGGTAACAAAAGAATAAAAAATGCCAGATGTGCTCATAGCTGAGCTACAGTTTAACAGAGTGAGTGCATCTGCCCGTAGATGAGCAGTAGTTTAACTGGTGCAAAATGAGTGCCCGTAGCTGACAGTGGTCTAACATGCTAAATCTATGTGCCCCTAACTGAGCTGAGTGTAATATGCGTGCCGATAGCCAAATGAGGCTTAAACCAGCGTACCCGCTTATGCGAGCTGCGCACCACGCAAACAAGCTAACCGACGGGTAACGTTGAGCAAGCTGTATCAAAACTGCCTTTACACAGACACACCCCTCAGCATGTCTAGACAGTCATGAAAAATAAAAAGCAGTGGCCAAGTTCGAACCCAGGATACTATACACCATAGTCAAGGTACAGAACCACTAAGCCATGACAGCAGTACCTAGAAATGCAATAATAGCTAATATATAGGAATGAATACAAACTACAGCATGACAATGCAGGTTTACTGAAGTTGATACAATTCCAAAATGGCCAATCACAGATATGTGCGGGAAAAGCGGACTATATAAGCCCCATAGGCGGGAATACACAACATAAACGATTGTAGAACTGACCTGCAGGCAGAATGACAGGAGTAGGAGAGGGTAGTTGCTTCCGAGCACAGAGGTGGGGTGTTGAGGAGTCCAGGTACATGGTCTGGCTCCTAGTCCATAATCATGAGGCCCAACTCATGCAGGGCCAGGTCCTCTGGGGAGCATACAGGGCCGAGGCGTGGGACCGGTTGGCTCATGATCTCACCAGTGCCACAGGGATTCCAAGGACTGGTGAGCAGGTCCATCACCACCATGCAGACCTGAAGAGACGCAAGCAGGACCAACTGAACCTTTGGATCCAGGAGGCCCGGCAAACACCCAACGTCCCACTACTGAGTAAGTAACATTTAATTATGTATGTAAGAAATTAAACTAGCTGATATTATGGAGATGTGTATTCCAATATTACTTCATTTATATTACAGCTGCAGGTGTCCGTTCTATAACCGCAGAGCCTATGGCGATAGGCTGGTGCGGTTGCGCCACCAGGCAGGTCAGTAATCCACTACCAGTAACCGTAAAGAAATATAAAAGTATGACAGTCAGCAAAAGAGTGCAGTGTAGTCAGTAAGGAATAAAATCTGCAAGTAACAGTGTGAAAGTGTCTGCAAGTCATGCTTGATTACAAAAGTGTATTTCAGCCTGTAAGTTAAACCGAAAAATGAAACTGTCTGACATATATTCTGAAATAAAAATGCCCTACCTGTAAGAAAATAGTACACAACCTGCAGCAGGCTGAGAAGTATAGCTGCAGAAGATGATGAAATCACATGTGTGAAATATATCCCTGTGGAAATACTGAAACATGACAGAAGTGAGACTGCTGGAAAGGATTGTAATAACTACAGGTAAAACATGTCAATAAAGCTTAGAAGTAATTACCATCCTGAATAGTAAAATGAAAACAAGTGAGAGAGTGTGAGAAAGTGTCATGAATCCATCAATACAGTAGTAATAACCCATGAATAAAGTATACTGCAGTCAAGACAGAATGAAATGCATGTGAGATTCAAAACCAAACAGCGAAATCTGTTCAAAGTGTTGCTGCATGTGGAATGTGTATCCCAAAATCTGGATATGTTGCTCTCAGTCTGAAATATGCAGATAGGATGATTGTCTGATATACCAAACATCCACACTTGTCTACAGCTATATAAAGCAAATGTAGCAAGATGATGTAGCTGAACAAAGCTAGATATGAATGTGTATGAAGAACACTAAAATGTATATTGATGTTGCAGTAACAGTCCTATCACCAAGTTGAAATAGTTATCATATAGGAAACTGTAGTTAGAACAGTAGTGTGTATATAACTGTAGCTATTAGAAATGTACAGCATATGTATTGTTATTCGAAGGTGTTAATATTACTTTCTTTACCCTACCCTATAACCACATATAACCCATTCCACGTGAAAATGGTATGTGCAATCACAATTAACACCCCTGGACATTTGTCCTGTTGGGTCATATATATCTGCATGTCTGTTGATGCATCTGCCCTGTTCATACATCCGCACCTGATGGCCTGTTGCCATCAATTAACCCTGCATGTTGTTGGACTGTGTATTTCTGTTCAAATTATGCATGTGTTATGCACGCTGTTCAATGGTGTGAATATCTGGGTGTTTGGTTAATGGGAATACTAATGCATGCTGTTACAACTAATTGTGAATGGTATTATATGTCACTAACCCAAACTGTCATGACATAATGCAAAACATAGGACGACAGGGAAGGCGGGTTCCAGCAGACCCACCTCTCCCACCTCAGCTGGCGAGTGCACCTGGCACTAGTGCCGAGTCCGGACCCTCCTCCGGTGGCCCTGTGCCACCTACGGGTGGAAGCACTGCAGGGGATGGGGCTCGCCCCCCCTCTGCAAGTGTGGCCAGAGGAGAACCACCACTCACCCTCCGTAGCGTCCGGACTGTGGTGCGTAGGGAGATTTGGGACTCTGTTCTTGAGCCCCTACGCCAGCTCGAGGCATGGGTGGTGCAACTAACGGGCATGCCTGTTGCCCCACCTACACAGCCCCGTTCTGGGCAGTGAAGGAACAGTGGCAACTGCCTATGGGTGGGGATATCAGTTCCACTGTTGCCATCTGTGGGCTCATGGGCTCTGGATATCCAAACCTCCGTCCCCGTCAATTGTGTAACCCCCCCACACGTGTCATACACCACCCCTGTATGCGTCTTGTTTGTCTTGTCTGTTTACCTACCCAACCTACCTCCCCAGCTGTACCGACTTCCTTCACCTGACATACCACTCTCACCTGAAAAAAAAAAAAAAGGGCACTCTGTACCCACAAAAAAATTATGCCCCATACATAGCTGCCCATTCCGCACACATGTCTGCTGGACATGGAACCTATCAATTACAATTGGCTGTACAAGTATTATTGTTGTCCTGACACCTCTCTCAGGGGTGGAAGGTTTCAAATGTCACACCAAATTACATACATATGCACAGCTGTTGCTGATGAAGAAATGGGCAGCTATGGGCCTTACCTACATCCCTCCTGCACATCTCAAGCTTGTTTCCCTACTGTCTTTCCCTCTTTGTGACCCCTTTTTCTCCACTTTCCTGTCTCCCCATTTTCTTTTCTTTCAAAGAAAATAGCGCGGGTGTGCGCCAGAGTAAGCACCGTTAAGCAGTTGTAAGCGGGTGTGCGCGTGTGTGCGCGGAGCTAACCGTCAGTGCACATGCATGAGCTCCACGCAAACCAGCGCTAACCCGGTTACAACTGCTTAAAAGTGCCTTAGTCACTTTGATTGACAGGTCCTGTACTCAGTTCAAAAGAAAAATAAAATCCCACTGTCAGTCCCGAACCCAGGACCTTGGAAGCACTAGTCTGTACGACCTACCACTAAGCCATGACTCTTATACAAAAACATTGTGCTAAAATAAATATAACATGTAATAGTAGGGATGAATGTAAAGGGAATATAGGATGTGTAGTACACAAAGCATGTCATTTAAAATTACTGTCAAAACTACTGGATTTCCATAATAGTAGTGTGTGAACAGAAACAGCCATGCTAGTTGGCAGCTTGTAGATAATAAGGTCAGTTAAAGTACATAGATATATGTATATGTACATATATATATATATAAATATATATATATATATAGTTGTAGGAGTCAATGTGCATACACACTTGCTACAGGGAACATGAGAGAGGAATGGAGAATTGTGAATATACAACACAGCCTGAAGCATGAGAGAGATACTAACCTTTACACTCACAGAACACTGTCCACAGCATACCAGCATGGTCCCCGCCCTCACAATCTGAAAGGGCAACGCCTATCCCACATACCCTTTTATAGCACTGACCTGAAATCACAGTGAGAACTGCAATCAGTACACAACTGGCTGTATGCAATTAGCAAATGCTGGCTTACAACTGGTGCAGAGGCCATCACATGGACCTATGCAGATACCTACAAAAGCATCCAGTGCTAACACTCCCCACATGCAATACATTCATTGCATTGTCTGTAAGCAGACAGAGGGAGAGCGAGAAGTGAGATAGAGAGAGAGCAAAAAAATAAATAAAAAATCAGACACTGTGACTCTGTCACCCGAAGCTGTCAGCACTGACAGTAGCAGCAGCAAGCAGAAGCTGTGGTAACGCAACCAGCTGCAACAAACAGAGGTAATGCAAAGTAGCAGGTTAATAGTGTGCATACTGTGAACCCTCAAAATGTGTCATAGGTCTGTATCCATAGGTATGTCCATGTGATATGTTGTGTGTACGTAGTTCCACCAAAAGGGGATGACCATACATCACATGTCAATCAGTCATAGGCCATGATCCTGGCAGCATTTGTCTGTGCGTTGGCCCAGCAATGGCTGTAGTGACTGCTTTGAAAGGTCAGCCAGGTTCAAAAGTCAGGATCAGCCCATCCCAAAGGCACACTGGCTGGGAACAAGTGTCTGCAGGTACCCGATGTCACTGCATATGCATCCCATACTGCATAATTCCATAGCTTAGCAGACCAGGCCCGTTATGCATATGATGTGGTAATTCCCAGGGTCAGTCGAGGTGCCCCTTTAGTGGTGTGGGACCACTGTTGCTGTATGCCACTGTCCAGGTACATATCCTGTAGTATGGCCAAGATAAACTATCAGTGTTATATGCAGTGGTATGTCCTCTCGGAGTGCCACTAGCACACATCCAGGGGTACCACGAGGTCACAGTGATGCTGTGTGTTCTCCTCTGCTGAGGGCGGCCCTCACCTGGACATGTGAGATGATAGGGAGGTTACATCCAGCTGGGATAAATATTTTAAAGGTGAGGGAGAAGGAGGGGGGATATGTACACCGAACATGTCTGCAAGATTGTTGCTAATATCTGTGTGTTTGGTGAATGTTAAGTAGGTGTGGATTAACACAGAGCATATCTGAGGCATGTGGTCCATATGTGTAACATAACTGAAGAAGACCTTGTGGTCATCCGTAGTTTTTGTGTCCATTTCCCTCCCAGAGTAGGCCGTGGCTGTTGTTATGATGGACCGTAGCGTAGTACCAGTGCTGACCACAGATGCCTTCCCTTAATGTGAATGTGCTCTGTCCTGCAGTAGCCTCCTGCTATTGTTATACAATCTGCCTCTGTCTGGGGTCCACCAGATAGGATGCCTAACCTTTGTGCATAGGGTCTGGGTTAGACATGTGTGTGCAAGTTCCATGCAATCCGTGGCATGTCCGTGGTAAGCATTTGCAAAGGGGTCAGCAGTGTGGCTTGTGGCTTCCACTGGCCCAGTGTGCTGCATGGATACCATCTCAGTCCCAGCAAGTGAATAACTGTCTAATCACATACATATCAAAGTAGTCTACTGTGCTGGTGGTGGTGGTGGGATATGTATATCCAGGCCGAGTAACGCCTGTCCACATCACAGTAGTGGACGGTGTCCCACATACAGTACCTTGGGATGAACCCCCAGAGTGAGGTTGTGCATTGCACCTGTCAGTGTGCTGACCGATGGGGCATGCTACTATGTTGTGTGGAATGTGGCAGGTATTGTTGCACAGGTGTTGGCTGAGCACTGATATCTGGCCATGTACCTGTGTATCCACCACGACACACACACATGCAACATATGGGAGTAGTAGTATATCACTACACATGAGTATCATGTATAGTATGTGTGCCATATATTGCTGACATGGTCTGCTGACATCCTGTCTGTGTTCTCTTCCAGGGAGATGGCGCGAAAGCGTAACCCCACCTACTCTGTGGTGGAAGATGACGAGATCCACCAGAGCCTGGTGCGGGAGTATGACATCCTGTTTTCCCGCACCAGTCAGAATCAGCAGGAGAGGGCCGCACTGTGGCAAGACCTTGTCCGTAGGGTAAATGATACTGGCACGCATAACAGGACATATGAGCAGGTATGACATCACTGCAGTGATTTAATCCGAAGTGTCCGGCAGCATGCATCAGATATCCACAGGCAACAGGTCGCCACAGGAGGTGGGGTGGCCACACACCCCCCCTCACCAGACTGGAGGGGCTACTCCTAAGTGTGTGGCTCCAGCCCCGGAACACCAACAGCAGTACACCTGCATTATGATGGAGGCTGGTTCCACACAGCAGCACGACATGGAGCGTGCAGGTAATATGCCATATGTACACCTGACTTTTCTGTACACTGTATCATATGCAATATCAATGGCACAGTTGTGCCCACTGACATTAATCTCATCATTTCTGCAGGTCCCTCCAGGGTTACAGCAAGACAGGCCATCCATGCTGGTGAGTGTGTTTAACATAACCTATAATAGTCCTGATAATGCTAGTAACAGTAGTGTAACTCAGTAGTGCTCTGTGTGTATACTGCGGGGTGTGCATGTGTGCATGTGTGCTGGTGTGCCTGTGCCCATGTGTGCATGTGTGCATGTGTGCAGGTGTGCCTGTGTCCACGTGTGCATCTGTGCATGTGTGCCTGTGTCCACGTGTGCATGTGTGCATGTGTGCCTTTGTCCACGTGTGCACATGTGCATGTGTGCATGTGTGCATGTGTACACGTGACCACGTGTGCATGTGTGCATGTGCCCATGTGTGCGTGTGACCATGTGTGCATGTGTGCATGTGTCCATGTGTGCATGTGTCCACGTGTGCATGTGTGCATGTGTCCACGTGTGCATGTGTCCACGTGTGCATGTCTGCATGTGTGCATGTGTGCATGTGTGCCTGCGTGCATGTGTGTATGTGTGCATGTGTGCCTGTGTGCATGTGTCCATGTGTGCATGTGTGTATAAGTGCATCACTGGTAACAATGTCTGGAGACTGTAAACTGTGTTTCCTGTCTTCATCCCACAGGTTCTGGGGCTGCTCTGGTGACCTGCAGCAGGGAACCTGAATCCTGTGCCATGGCTACTGGTAATGATGATATTTGTGTAATGGTACAGGAAGGTGTGTCAGGGTCTGCCATTGGTCAGCCAATTGACAGTACACAGCTGTCAACCCCATCATTGCGCACAGTCATCCTGCCTGTACATCCTTTGTCACCATTGTCCCTAGGTGATGGACAGGATACAGTGGGCATAGACCAGGGTAATGTGGTACCTGTGGCACATGCATCCCCACACAGCAGCCATGGGCAGGGTCCTCCGATGGTACCACACAGACAGTTGCCCATGGGTTCTCGTGGGAGCATCCGTGGGCGTACTGCCTCTGGCCGACGTGCCCAAAGAGGTCTGTCAACCTCAGCTATGTTTCCGACTGTCATGCAGGCACAGTCACATATGGAAAGGTACACCAGACAGGGTTTGAGGGAGCTCAGAGCATGTTGCACAGCCATGACAGACAGTATGCGTGACATTGCGGATGCTATCCGTAACTTCACCGATGTCATAGACAGACGTTGTGGGGACATATTACAGCAGTTCCACAACCGGATATCCATGAGCCAGGGCAATGGTGGGCGTTTGCGGCGTCGACGTGGACGTATGCCAGCAGTAGCAGCAGCTGGCAGTCGGCGTGGACGACAACAGGCTGACGCATGCCCCCATAGTGCCAGCAGCAGCCCCAGCAATGCTGGGTCTGTGCTGTCATCGGAACGCCCCAGGAGACCATGTGCACATGGCTCTGGACAGTCCCAACAGGGACTTGTGTCCAGTCAACACACTCCCGCTTCTGATGACAGTACCAGTCTGGCTTTGTACTGGATACGGTCCATAGCACCCCTGCCAGGCACAGGTACCGTGTCCGTGCACACAGACACTGATCTTTATGGCCTGCCAGGTGCAGTCTGTGGCTGTCCACAAACCCCTGTATATGGCAGCCATGAGGTGGAACTGTGTGCGTGCATACACACATGCAAAATGTTAACACCTAGGGCAACCACATACACGCACACACTGCACCAACACTGCCCCACCCTGTACTGCTGCCCCTCACCAACACACATAGACACACATGTCAATTGGTGGTATTAGTGGCTGACTCAGGCATACCTAATCCACACCCTGTGCATATGATGACACTGTGCCACCTCCTGCAATCTCCAACATCATTGCGGGAACAGGTAAACACGTTGCTGATGCACAGGGTGACTACATAGAAGTGTATTAGTAGTATCATGTTGGTAACAGTACAGTGTGCTGCTATGACTGTGTGTTTATCCCAGCATGCCTGCTGCAGTAACTGTATGAATGTCCTGAATTGTTATCTGCACCCATAGTACATACCAAAGTATAACAGCTGCACATAATTGCATGCCGGTGGTAAGGTTGTCAACAGATAGCCGCATACATGGGTAGCACAGGGGGAAGGCTAACGCAAGTAGTGATATGCAATGGTGGACATGTACAGTAATGGTGTCAAGTTGCCCACAACGACTATGCCATGTGGATGTTCGCACATGTAGATATGTGTGCAGTACCAATGTAATCCAAATCACAAATAAGTATGACATAATATCGGTTCTACCATGGGCATCTGTGCTGCTTATTCCTGGGTACATGTTGATAGTGCCTACATATTTGCATTGTTACTTACTGTTATTGTTACCCCTTCTTTGTTGTATAATGCTCTACTTCCAGCCCTGTTTACTGTAGCTTTGTTTGCATGCATGTTCGCTTGGGGTCCCCTGGAACACTGCTTACACCTGCAATGCAGAGTTACAGTGCTTCTGTAGACTTCCAGTGACATCTGCATAGCGTACGATACGTATGTCAACTTTACACATGACAGAATGTCACTGTCTGTCCTGTACGCATGTACGTTGCCTGTGACACATTGCACACATCTTACCTGGCATTTACCCACGTGTGTAGTCATATATGTCAGTGCTATGAAACAGTAGCGGTACACCCACACATACACACCTTCAGTATGTTGTTCCCCATTGGCCCTATGTGTTGGTACTCACCATGGCAATCACACTACTAGGGTAGCATGTGCAAAGGTAACCTGTGAATCGCCTCTATGGTCCAGTTGTGGTTTATGTGAGTCATGTGTCATTGTCACAGCTGCCACATGTATGCAGTCAGCCATCACCCTTGGCCAGGAAGTACAACACATGTGTGGGATGCCACCACACAGCCAATCTGGGGACTGGTCTCTCTGAACCCAGTAATGCCATACCCTGTCAGGTGGCATGTCATATATACTACGTCCAGGACAAACGTCAACCCCAATCCCTGCTGCTACTATTGATAATACCCCTGAAGATGTTCCTGATAGTTTTGACCAGTTCTTTACTGAGATATTTCAGGCCCTAGCTAACCATCTACCTCCTAGCTCCCCTGGTCCTGAAAGTAGCACCCCTAGAAAACTACTTGCGTCCAGCTGCCAACCAGTCACCACTTCACTTCTCCGTACCTTGATTGTAACAGTGAAAGCCACTACACTTTCTGCTGATCAACTCCCTGCCGAGTACCTATCAAAACCAGATGATGCTATTGCTTACCCCGTCTCAAAGGTAATCAAAGGAACCATGTTAGAATCTAACTTTCCCACCATCTGGAAAATGTCATATGTAATCCCACTTCTCACAGGAGGCAGCTCTACTGAAGTCTCCAATTATAGGCCAATAGCTATACTCTCTCCACTTGCAAAGATCATGGAAACTTTCGTCATAGACAAGTCATGCATCACCTAATCCAAACTCGCATTATGGCAGACACTCAGCATGGCTTACGTCCTCATCACAGCACTACATCAGGCCTCCTAGCCTTTACTAACACCATAAGCCATACTTGCAACAATAATTATATATCCGCAGCCCTCTTTTTGGATATTTCAAAGGCATACGATATGGTTGATCACCAACTTGTACTCCACACCCTGCAAAGACTGTCTAGATACTGGAGCCTTCCAATGGTTTCAATCCTACCTGCATGGTCAACAGCAGGCTGGCCTCTGGCAGAACAAACTCTCTAACCTTCTACCTAACACCCTCAGAGTACCACAAGGCTCTATACTAGGGCCCTTGCTGTCCTCCATCTTCATTAACTACCGTTATACTGTCATCCCAAAAGTCAGCTGTATCCAATATGCTGAATACTCTACTCTGATCAGCTCAGCCACATCTCCAGTAGAGTTATGGTCAGCTACCCAGACCACCTTTAATACAATAGCAAACTGGCTTTCTGAACATCGTCTGATCCTAAATCCCAATCAAACTAAACTGCTGTTATTTCACCAACACGTAGGTCTACCACTTTCACCGTTACCATAACATCAACTGATGGCACAATAATCTCCCCTGACCCATCTCCGAAACTATTAGGTGTCATCATAGACAATAATCTCAAATGTGACATACATGTTAACCAGATTATCAAAGCCATCAATAAAAAACTAGGGTCACTTTACAGAATTAAAGCCTTCCTAGCCCCTCCAGCTAAAGGTGCCATAGCTCACTCACACCTTGTTTCAACCCTTCTGTATGCATCCCTCTACTCTCGAATATGAACAAGACTGTCCTTAACAAACACTCAATTTGCTACAACCACATTGCCAGGTTTGCCATTGGGCTGCCTTTTAGGACACATCATTGCATCAATCTAAATCAGCTTGGTTGGCTTGCAATACCCAGCCTAATACAGTATAACCAACTGATTATGGCCTATAAAATCCTCTATAATCCAGACAATACTCCTGCACTTCAAATATTATCACCCCCTATAACAATCCTAGACCGCGATCCTCTAACAAAGTACTACTTCAGACTAGCAAGTTTAATAATACAGCCGGTGATTCTCTCTTTGCAAACCCTGTAAGTAGATCCTGGAACTCACTTCCAGCTGATATTACCCCACTGTCCACCTTATGTCAATTTAACAGTAGACTCAAACAACATTTGTCACTTAACTGGCTATGTCAATGTATCAAGCCTGGCTAACTCGAATGTGTAACTTCTGTGAACCACTTTACTGTGTAATTTTAATTTAATCCTGACTTGTGCTCAGGTCTAACATTAACCTGTGGAACATGTTTGACTTGCTTACTTATGTAATCTCTGTAAATAATCTGTTTGTAATATGTAATGCTAGTATTATGTAATGCTGTATCTGCTAGCCTCGTAGCTTGTCTCCACGGGCCTCACCTGGAAATGGACATGCATCCAGTCGGGCTATCCCAGTCAACAAATGTAGGATAAATAAATAAATCAATACAATATATTACAGTGACGACAATACCAGTCAGACATTGACACACACTGACAGCATGCTGAACACACTGGGGCATACGTGGGGACTCAGACTAGCAGCCTGCCTGGGCATCACACACCTCTGCAGCTGGCACACAAGCATATGTTCCGTCGGAACAGAGCACATGCCACACATGGCACGCACTTCCCCTGTGCCACACACTCGCAGCCTGTAGGGCTACACAACACACCTGCTACAGACGTGTCAGGTACCTGTCTTGTGTGCTGCACTGGGGTCCCGCTCAACAGGCTGTATCTGGTGAAGGTCACAGTGATATGACTCAGGGGCACTATGGTCCACCACAGCACACATGCATACAGGTCAGTCAGAGGCATGGACAGATATGACTCACTCATTGACCATGCCAGTGTGGCTGCCTGAGACATACCTCACTGGACTACATGATAGGGAACATAGAATGGATCTCTCAGCATGTGGCACAGGCCAGTATGAGCCTGATGTTGGTTGCCAACATATCCTCACCAGGTATTCTACCACTATATGTAGGAAGGGTGTTGTATGTCTACATTATGCTCAGTCTCCACTGTCATTCATAGGGTATCCACTGGCTGTCAACGTGTGCTTACATGCTAGGGAAGCCACAATGATGTGCACGGGTCATCTTGCACGTGACACCCATGGCCCGATGTATAATGGCAAAGCTCCTTGGTACACACATACTGCCTTATGCTGCAGGACATGGTTTACATAGCGACCTCTGTGGGTATCACACAGGTTAGGACACTAACAGTGCTGCTACACAACAACAGCAGTGTACACCGGAAGATGCATGCACCAGACACTGCCCTCAGCACGGTGAACTGCAATGTCTGTGCAGTACCAGATTCATGATTCATGGCTCACAGGTGTTACCCATTACTGACAGGTTATGCCCCATACCATGCCTGTCGTCCCCTACACATGTAACACACATGGATAGGGGGTGGTATCCCAAGGTAACACAGATACACACACCTCCAGGTTGTTGGCACAGCACAAACCATCAGGGCCTACTCATGTGCAGCTGACAGTGTGTCAGACTGCCATCTGGTTCATAGCCTGGCACACACAACCCTCACATACACAGGAAGACCACCTATCCTCCATAACAACACCGGCAATATGACAGTCTCATGAACTGTGTTTATAAGGCCGTACTGCATCCAGCCAAACATTGTGTGTGAGCATTACTGTAGCTACAACACACTAGTTGAAGAGTTCACAGCATGTGGTCACCGAATTGCAGTGGAATGACATATTACCACTACCACAACAGGTGGGAACATGCAGCACCTGTACATCGACTACATGTACACTATATGGCCCAGACCAGATGTGTATCCCCTGCTGTAGGTCTTTCACCATAGACACCCACACTGTATAGGGACGTACCACGTGCAGACCCTGCACAGTAAGACACAGTCATATTGGTATACATTGCAAATACCATTTATCCACACGAAGCATGTGTCAGACATGGTAACTACTGCAGGTCACAGGTATTTATGTGTATGTGTCATACACATACATCATGTGTGCAATGCCATTGCTGGTTTAGGCAATGGCATGCATTGTTATGTACAAACACCCACACAAGGTCATACTGTGTGACACAACCACACGTGACAGTTGTGGGTTACCAAAACATACCTATCTGTACTCTGACAATGGTAATAGACACAGTAGCAGAGCACACTATTGGCATTACTAGCCAACTAGCCCTGTTTGGCTGTGCTGATATCCCCTGTGTTTACTGGGGGAGTATGCAGCATCTGGTGTATTGTAGTATTTGCCAAAAGGGTCTGTTATTTCACACTTGCATTTACACACACTACTACCCCCACACACATGCACATTTGCCATTTGCAGGATTCATTCCTCTACCTAACTAAGTCATGACCCGTGAAAGAGACTCATTAGCAAAGTGCACTATTCGGTTTACTAGATAGTTCCTCTTCTCTGGCTATACTTATAGGGTGCTGACAACATCAGTATTTTGAAAGGGTAATGTGCATCAGGTAGTATGATCTCCTGATTGCCAAAACTAACATGTTTTTCATACGGAAATGCACACACATGAACTCCCCACATCCAAACACACAAACATGCCATTTACAGGTTTCAAACTCCTAACTAACTACATTACGATATTCGGAAGAAACGCATTAGCAGAGTGCACTATTCACATGACTGGGAGGCTTCCTTTCTCCTGCTGTACTTACAAGGTGCTGACATCATCTGTGTTTAGAAAGGGGAGTGTGCATCCTGTAGTGTGTTCTCCCAGTTTCCAAAAGGGACATTTCCCTCATAGATATTTGCACACACACAGCAACCCCCCTCATCCAAACACACACATTTGCAGGATTCAAACCACTATCTACCTATGTTATGACACTCGAGACGGACGCATTAGCAGAGCGCGCTATTCGCATTACTGGGAGGCTTCCCTTCTCCTGCTGTACTTATAGGGTGCTGACATCATCTGTGTTTAGAAAGGGGAGTGTGCATCCTGTAGTGTGTTCTCCCAGTTGCCAAAAGGGACATTTCTCTCATACATATTTGCACACACACAGTAACCCCCCTCATCCAAACACACACACTTGTCATTTGCAGGATTCAAACCACTACCTAACTATGTTATGACACTCGAGACGGACGGATTAGCAGAGCGCGCTATTCGCATTACTGGGAGGCTTCCCTTCTCCTGCTGTACTTATAGGGTGCTGACATCATCTGTGTTTAGAAAGGGGAGTGTGCATCCTGTAGTGTGTTCTCCCAGTTGCCAAAAGGGACATTTCCCTTACACACATTAATCCCCCTCATCCAAACACACACACTTGCCATTTGTAGGATTCAAACCACTACCTAACTATGTTATGACACTCGAGACGGATGCATTAGCGGATCGCGCTATTCGCATTACTGGGAGGCTTTCCTTCTCCTGCTGTACTTATAGGGTGCTGACATCATCTGTGTTTAGAAAGGGGAGTGTGCATCCTGTAGTGTGTTCTCCCAGTTGCCAAAAGGGACATTTCCCTTACACACACACAGTAACCCCCCTCATCCAAACACACACACTTGCAGGATTCAAACCACTATCTAACTATGTTATGACACTCGAGACGGACGCATTAGCAGAGCGCACTATTCGCATTATTGGGAGGCTTCCCTTCTCCTGCTGTACTTATAGGGTGCTGACATCATCTGTGTTTAGAAAGGGGAGTGTGCATCCTGTAGTGTGTTCTCCCAGTTGCCAAAAGGGGGATTTCCCTCATACATATTTGCACACACACAGTAACCCCCCTCATCCAAACACACACACTTGCCATTTGCAGGATTCAAACCACTACCTAACTATGTTATGACACTCGAGACGGACGCATTAGCGGAGTGCGCTATTCGCATTACTGGGAGGTTTCCCTTCTCCTGCTGTACTTATAGGGTGCTGACATCATCAGTGTTTAGTAAGGGGAATGTGCATCCTGTAGTGTGTTTTCCCAGTTGCCAAAAGGGACATTTCCCTCTCATAGCCTTTTACACACACAAACCCCACTCACGGAGCATTTGCAGGATTCGAACCCCTACCTAACTATATTATGACATGTGAGGGAGACGCATTAGCAGAGCGCACTATCCGAATTACTGGGCATCTGTTCTGCACCTGTAGTATTTCTAGGGTGCTGACATCTTTATTTCCACAGAGGTATGTAGATGTAGTACTACCTGTCAGGTGGGGGATAGCATATATATGCATTTGCAGCCACCTACGTCAGGGTCAGATATGCACATTGCACTGGCAGGTTATGTTCTATACCATGCTTTGGGACCACAGGACCTGTAACACACAACACAACCAGTCCAGAACACCACACCCACATCCAGGACACACACTTAGCTTCCCTGGGAACAGTGCCAGGATATGCAGGTATTCACATACACCATTCCAGTTGTTAACATCAGGTACAGGCATATTGTGTGTGAGAACTACTCAGGCCTCTACCACTTTACCCTACCGCCACTACAATTTGTGGGTCCATGTGCTATGGCAGAACCACACACCACAGCCACATGGGTGAATACATATTGCACCTATCCATCTGCAACGTGGGTACTCACTGTTCCACACCAGAGGTAGACCACCATTGTTGATATCTGACCATGACCACCTTTCCCTGGACATCCATATCTCATCTCCACCGCCAGGCAAGGTTGTCACTGCACACAAACTGTGTTTAGCACAAGCAGACTCTACACTTGTGTAGACTGGGGTGGATGACTTCAGAGGACCCATGCTGGAGGACTATACTGGCCACTCAGCATAATCCTTGACACTTGCATCCTATGAGCATGTGTACAGTTTGCATTGGTCATGCTATCCCACATATACCCATGACTGCTCCACAACAAGACACCTGTCAGCTGTACACCGGCCATATATGTGCCGTTCAACAGACAGAGCGACCTAATACATTGCAGAGCTGTAGCCCACAGAGGGAGGACATCTGTGGACGGTTCCAGCACGGCACTTCATTCACACATACTCATTACAACACAGAGTTGACAGTGGAATCGTCCAGAGAATGCAGATAGGGCTCCCCTCAGTCTTTTCTTGATGGACACCTACTGTCAGAGATCCTCAGCAACCCTCTCACAGCACACACCGACAACATGGCTGTGGCTTAGCACATTCAATCCCTGAGACCTCCACGGTGCCCCTGCTTGACAGAGGCACAGCTCACTAGCCTCACATGTTGCCTTCTGTGACCTACTTTACAGTGGCACGGTAGCCTACTATCCTGGGGATGCAGATGCCAAGCACACTCTGGCTGAGCTGCCATTCCCTGGGGCAAGAAGCCTAGTATTGACCTCTACACCCATATGTTCAATTGTCGGATGCACAATATTTGTTGTGCTGTTCTACTGTTTGCAGGTTTTTATTGCCATAGCATTCCCTGTTCCTATGACCAACTTGTGTATCTGTGGCAGATGTTTGCATATGACGGCGATCCACTATATCATTTATGTCTCTGTGGTCATTTACTGTGTGCACTGGGCTGATTGCTGTGTTGTGGTTGGTTCCTGGACTGACACGTACAAATACCAGATATGTGTGTGGCCAACTGCTACATGGAGATATGGCCTAAGTGTGTGAGCATGCCCAGTTCAGCCTTTCCATGGCTTGTTGTCTGACATATGCCTCATTTATCAAAGTGTGCGAGCATGCCCAGTGTGAGCTTTCCATATGTTGCACTCTGAAGTCCAACACATATTTGGGGGTGTGTGTGACCTTCGACATTATCGCACGTTTATGATTGTGTGCTGGGTGTCATGTTGTGTACTAACTGGCCAACTGCTTCGTGTCTGCCACAACAGAGATTATACTGTGCCTGCAGGAATTGCATGGGATACTTTGCAGACAGTTTTCAACATACTTTCATAATGACCTAACACTGTAGTACCTTATAGTGTACTGGTTCGGTACTTTCACTGTAGTGGACAGTATCCTGGGCTTTAGTCCTATCACTGCTTGACATCTTCATAGTGAGCACAACAGACTGTGTAGGGGCCAGTTGTGCACATATGACCATGTTGCAATATGTTCAGATATGGACTACCTACACCAGGCTCGTCCAACATTGCTAGTGTATTCCGCAACATGGGTGGACATTGGCAGACACTAGCGATGTTCCGTAGGCCATTTCTGATGGTAGTCACAGGGTGTGTTTGTCCTTCGACACACATTGTAACTGGAGTTTGCCATTACATATGTCATGGTTGGTATACTGTGCCTCTGTCTACCTCTGACATAACAGTGATACCCAGGGTAGCCTACCATCTCCCATACACTCATCAGGATGCCTCTTGAGGGGTGTCGATATGTGGCACTCTGGCTGACCTGTACCAGGAGTTTACTGAAGTGTGGGGGTGCCTTCTGTGTTATGGATCATTCTGTACAGCTTGTCCTATGTATGTCAGTGCTGGGGTTCAGGTCTCTCATGTGCATAGCTCACTGCCATTCAGATTGTACAAGGTGCAACATGTTCATTCATTCCAGGTTGGACATGGCTTCATACATCTGGCACAGCTTTCCTGTAGCTGGGAAGGATGGCGGTGTGGGGCTGCAGTTTGTTTACTCAGGCAACACATGGCATCTGTTCAGGCTCTTTGCTACCCCTGGTGGGGTACTGTTGTGGACTTTACAGTTGTTGGAGGTGTGTGCTGCGGTATATCCCACAGGGGCTATTGTAGTCAGTTGTGATGCTGATGGAGGATGGCTGCAGAGCCAGAGTGAGTTCCCCTTATCTACATCTGCCAGCCTTAATGTTTGGGTGGGTATATGGTACATGTTTCTGCGAACACTACAGACACATGTTTGTCCAGTGCAGGATATTTATCACCTTTTGTACCCAGGTCTCACATTACATGTTAGGTGCCTCATGGGTTAACACCTGTGTGGTAATTTGTGGGCACTTACTGTATATCCACGGTGGTTGTCTATACACAGTTCTGCGATTAGCTTGCTGACATGGCTATGGCTACAGTTGTCTGTTTGTAGGTGGCCCTTTTGTGGGTTGCTTGTGTCAGCTGGGGGTCGGATATGGTGGGCTGTTTTTACTCCTCGGCATACATGCTCAATCACAGCCCTTCCATGTTGGCCTATACCTATGGGACATGTATACAGAACGGGGGTGGGGGGGGCAAGACCAGGCCTTGTGAGATGCCACTCATATCCGCTTTGTAGTCTGACATGGATGTGGCATGTCTGACCATGTCAGTTCTGTCCTTGGTCTGCTTTGCAACCCCTCTACTGACATAGGGGTGTATATTTAAGCTGGTGAACATATCCATACTGAACACATACGGTATTGTCTAGAAGCATGTGCACGGTCCAGCTACGCTGTGTGGACCACATAGCCCTCATCAACGACCTTAATGACTGCTTCAAATGGGTCAGACATGTTTAGGGGCCAGTTCTGCAGTTACAACAGCCACAGTGTGTAGGGTCCAGTATCAGTAGGTCCACATTAGCCTTCTGTCTGCGGTACATACTGATCCTTTCCATAGCTGTGCAGAACAAGCTTGTCAGGATCCTGGGGTGGTAGTTTGGAGTATCCATTCAGGCAACACCTTTGTTGTGATGGACCACTGTTGTTGTACACTGCTCTTTGGGTACATATCCTGTGGTAAGGCTGACATTGGCTAGTAGTGTGATTTTGCATTCCATTACTCTTGGGGTCCATGTTGGCCTCAGCACAGGACACCATCACATACCTTTGCTGCTGTGTGTTCTGCTTTGCAGATGATGGCTGTTACCTCAGCATCTGCAATGTCAGGGGACCATCTGCTGGGATAGGTATTTTGCACTCGGGGGGGGGTGTTTGCACTGCACCTGACATGTTGTATGTTAGCAATATGTGTGTGTGTTTGGTATGTTGTTTGTAATATCTGTGTGATTCGGAGCATATCTGTGGATGCCCAACATGGTTCCTACCATCAGTTGGGTAAGCCTTGTGATTATCCTTAGTGTCCTGTACATGTTGTATCTACATAGGTTCATGGGTTCATAGTAGGCTAGACACCCTAGGCCATTAGTAAGCCTAGCTAGAGTGTGTGTCTTTCACCCCTTGCTATGTTCAATTATTGCCATTTATGAGGTTCTTCACTGTGCCTCTGTCTGGTCGTGACACAGTGGGGACCCCCAGTATACATGTACGGTCATCCATCCACTTGGCAATATTCCTGTTGAGGGGTGTCAGTGAGGGGCTCTGCCTACCATGGATTGGGATCCTGTTTCTGGGTGTGGGGAGCCTATGGGTTATGTATCTGTCCCTCCAGCACATCTTATTTCATTATGTGTTGAGTTTGACATCTGTGACTCTCACAGCTCCAATGGCTTTGATTTCCTGTGGTGTAGCATGTCCATTACTCCTGTGTTGGACATGGCCTGATACAACAGACATACAATGCCTCTGTGTAGGCAGTGTGTGACTGCAGTCAGCTGGGGTGTCTACAGCCAGGCAGCATATGACATATATTTCACACCCTTTATCCTGTTGGTGGGGTAACTATGAGGTCTTCTGAACCGCTGCAGGTGTCACGTATGGTACATCCCATATGAGTCATTGTACTAGATTATGGGTCTGATAAGGAACAGTACAGCAGCACAGTGACCTCTGTTGATGTTGGTGTGAATCCTTTCATGATACGGTGTCCAGTATCAACAGTCTTCATAGCCACATTGGCATTGTGGCTGTCACATGACAGATTAATGTCGACCTGTGTCCCTAGGTCCCTGATGACTCCTTGCATACATAATGGTTTGACACCTATGTGGTACTTTGTGTACCTTGTCTGGTATTTGGTGGGACATCCATACTGTCCAGTGTCTTCGGATGTCTGGGTGGGGTTCTTGTGTGTGAAAGTGTGGTCTGTCGCATGCTACAGGCTGTACAGCAGTTTTGACTACAGTTATGTGCACATGGGTGGTGTCCGCTGCTTTGTGCATTGTCAGTTACCTGGCTATATGGGTGTCTGTGCTGCATATGGATACTCCCCCTCCTTTGATGTCTTGGTGCAGGTGTTGGGGCCATAACACATGGTATGTGGTGTAACCTAGTAGTGCTGGTGTGGTATCACTAGGCCTGCAGCAGGCTTCTGTCACTGGACAGGCATCAATGTTCTCCATAATGGGAAGTGCCTCAGGGTCATGCATATTGCAGTTTACACATCTGGCATTGGTCAGCATTACCCTTATGTTTCCTACCACTTATGTTTTTTAGGTTGGTGGGTAGTCTTTTTGGCCTTGCCTACATACGGCTCTATGGAGGCGGCAAAGGCGTTATCCAGTATCCAGATGCACACGGGTAACAGCTGACAGCCACCCCTGTAACAGCAGCATGGCTTGTCATGCTTGACATCTCAAGCAGACACACATTACACCCTCTTGGACTGACAGCTGTACTGTGGCATCATTCTTGGTGAGGGTTGGATGCTGCACACAGCCAGTGTCATCCCGCCCTGGGGTACATACTCGGAGGGACCATCCATGTCTCATTTGATGTTGACCAGGGAGGTACATCTCAGGTAATTCACACCAGCATGGACATTGAGTGCATCATATTTCTGCTTGCTTTGGGGTGACCTGCGTACTTGTGTTAAGTGGCATTTTGTGGCTACCTACAAGCAGCTTACTCTACCCTTTCCCTTGTTTAGTCTGGTGAGTGGGCAGCTGTGCTTCTGCCTATACAGACACCTATTACGACTGTATCAGGCATGTTGTTTCTCCTTCGGGCCTGTGACTGTTTGGCACACCAGCTTTGCATACTATTTGTTGCATGTGCTATGTTTGAAGGTTGTGGTTGCTTGTGATCTACTTTGGAGGCATCTGTTGGTGTGGTGTGTTTGTAATTAAGGCCTCCTGGAATATTTGTCTGTGTTTATGTGTTTGGTTTACAGTTGTGGTAGGTCTATGTGGGACTGGGTTTGTGGTGTATGTGGTTACCTTCTCCTCCTGACTAGTGTTGACAGTACTGAGTTGTTGGAGCTCAACCTCTGCTTTGGATACATGGATGCATCTATCACATATGTTTGTATTTATTGGGGGGTGTTGTGGTTGTCTGTGTACTTGGTACTGGTGTCACATTGCCTCTGGATTCATAGGTTATACTTGTTGTGGCTGGACTTAGTGGATTGTATGTGTGAACATATGTTGTTGCCATACTACTGGTCAGTGATTACTTCCCTTTTTATGTTTGCTCTATCATGTGGTGTCTTCCTCATTCTCTTGCATGGTTTGGTAATGGCTGGGGGCCAGCATGCCAGATGCCTGCGTGTATGGCATTGTGTGTTGTTGTTATTTGTGATTGCATACTCCAAGCATTCCTGGCTGTGTTCATGGAATGCCTGTATAACATGTTCTGTGGTGTGTCCCATATTCTGCACTTGCACAGGGCCTTTTGTGGATTCAACATCAGTTTTGAGGGCTGCAACCTATACTTTACACATGTTTTTCACTGTGGTATTCTGGCCAGGGACTGGGGTCAGGGTGTGTATATCCAGTGTGCTTACACTATGGTCTGGTCTTACCATTGAGGGGTACACTTCTCATCTTGCCATCGAGTACACATGTTGCTGATTATCACATCCAGTATGCTTACCCCTCTTGTGGGAGTAGTACATTGTTCCTGGGCATTTTGGTTTATGGAATCTGGGTAATTTTCTCCTACTGTGTTGGTGCTAGTACAATGCTACCGGTGTATGTCTGGGTATTTTCAGTCGAGCAATATAATGTGGTTTGGGGAGCTTGATATATTCATGTATTCTGACATAGGCCAGGTGCTGTTCCTGGTATTAGGACAGTGGTCTGCAGCAGGCTATATACTGCGAGGCAGTTTTAGCCATTGGTATTTGACCATGGATATTCCATGCTGCTTCTTGTTGTGGTACCAACATGGGGGTGTGGTTATCCTTGCCATTTCTTGCTAGTCACCCTCCTTTTGTAGCTTGTTCCATGTTTTGCGGCTGTACAGCACAGTATGAGGTGTGACCTGGTAGTGTTGCGGTGCTGATGTGAGCCTTGCCCAGTTCTCTATTACAGGGCTGGTATCTACATTCTCCTTACTGTGTGCATTTACACTGCACACATCTTGCTGTTTGTACATCTGTCATGGGGTAGTATTACATCTAGGTTCCTATCCCTTGTAGAACCTATGAGGTTGGGTTTGTGTTTTGAGACTTACCTATTCAGGGCATGCTGTGGGTACTGACAGCCTTTGCCAGTATCCATGGGGCATGGCATGATAGGTGCATGCCACCCCTAGAAGGTGGTGCATCATGTCAAACTCTGCATATCTTCCCAGCCTGTAACACATTGGCTCCCCTTTGACTGACTGCATTACTTCAGCCAATTATTGTACTTGATCTTCTTGTCTTCATAGTGTGGCATCATGCTTGGTGAGGGTGAGATGTTAGGCAGGGTCTTCATGTTTGCATATACTAGATGGTGTTACATTGCTTAACACATGGCAATCATGCCTCAGGTGGTGCTGCAGGGCTGCCTCTGTCGGATGCACATACTACACTCCCTGTACATGTTTGAGAGCAGGTTGTGTCATGTTAGGCATCCCTGTTACTATATGAGTGAGTCAGAGGGGGTATCATTCCCAGGGTTCCTACTGAGCCAGTGTATCTGCTATACGTTGCCTTTTTGCCAAGGCCAGGGCATACTGGGCACGCCTCCTTCTGCCTACTGGGGCAGGCTCAGGTTGTTCCTCTTCAGTCATGCTCTGCCTGTGATGGCCTTGGCAATGGTAGGGGGCTGTTTGGCCCGGCCCTATGCTGGTCCTGCTGCAGCTGTTTTCGCAAGATCATATTATGTAGCATAGCACATACCATGACAATTTGGGTACATGTAGTTGGTGTGCTGCAAGGCTCCACCAGATGTGTCCAGACACCGGAACCGTGACTTGAGCAGCCCAAACACACGCTCTATCACATTACGTGTTTGTGCATGTGCCTCATTATGGCGTTCCTGTTCAGGTGTGTGTCTTTCTGATGGGTGTCATCAGCCATGGCTCCAGTGCATAACCTGCATCCCCCACTAGGTGTCCGTGTGGGATGTCCCCATTGGCAAATGTCTGGTACAGCTGCGTCAAATGCCAGATGTGGGAATCGTGATAACTCCCAGGGCAGCCAGCACACACATTCATTGTTTGTGGGACCCACATGGGTTTAAACCCTTGGGGTTTTAGGGCCCCCCCGTCCCCCGGGTGGGTTTAAAGGGGCATCAAAATTATTTATTTTTTTTTTTTTAAATTTAAAATTTTTTTTTTTTTGTTTTTTTTTTTTTTTTTTTTAATTTTTTTTTTTTTTTTTTTTTTTTTTTTTGTTTTTTTTTTTTTTTTTTTTTTTTTTTTTTTTTTTCTTTTTTCTTTTTTTTTTTTTTTTTTTTTTTTTTTTTTTTTTTTTTTTTTTTTTTTTTTTTTTTTTTTTTTTTTTTATTTTTTTTTTTTTTTTTTTTTTTTTTTTTTTTTTTTTTTTTTTTTTTTTTTTTTTTTTTTTTTTGCCCAAACGGTTTTATTCCCCCTTGCCCCAATGGCCACCCCCCTTTTTTTGGCCCAATTTTGGGGCCCATTTTTGGGGGGTTTTTTTTTCCCAAAAAAAAAAACATTTAAAGGCCCCAACCCCCTTTTTTTGGGGAAGGCCCTTTTACAAAAACTTGTTTGGAATTTTTAAAAATGACCCTTCTAATTGTTTTCACCTGTTGGGTTTCTTACTCAAATTCTGTAGCTTCCTTTTTCCTCTCTGTTTCCTCAGGGGAGCAACTTGCATACTATCTGAAACATGCTCACAGTGGCTTGCACGCTGCGTGCTTACACAGTTCAGAATCTACTTATTGGGTTTAAATCGCGTACACCGCACAAACACTGTTACATGTCTGCCAACAGCCTCCAACATACTCAGCCTGCCTTACAGCGTGCACACAGCAAACAGTGTTAAACATCTCCCAACACGCTCCCACATGCTCACACTGCCTTACCGCGCACACACTGTCCTACGGCGCTTCATGGCGCGCCTGCGTGCGCATGCATGGCCAGCAAGAAACTTTGGTGTAGGTAACAGTGTACACCTTCCATTTCTTGACTTTTCATGACTTATCTAGTGGCACACCTCTTTCCCTGATCTGTGCCTGTCATCTGTCATGTTACACTGGCCTCCAATGAACTGTATTTCTTTCTACCATTCCCCCTGTGATGTCACCTATCTCCTACTC